>NW_020648749.1:345360-345544 GCF_003573695.1 Papaver somniferum
AATTTCTACGTATGTTGATTCCAAAAATAAATAGGGAAGTCATCCTTTACATTGAAAATAAGGATGAAACACCAATTGTTAAGCGTCCAAAACCTAAAAAAAAATTCCTGTATACTGGGGAAACTGAAAGACAGAGGTAACAGATAAAGAATGAGGTCATTCCCACTTCGTATGAAGAAGTTAT
>NW_020648749.1:345554-379936 GCF_003573695.1 Papaver somniferum
TAACTTTGTCGGAATTTTAGTTTGGTGTGGGTCCCAATCAAGAAGTTGACTTAACGGATGACTGGTGGACCGTTCACAAGCTGTGTTGGAGCACAACTTGTTGCTCGGCCCCCCGCCAACTTTTATAAATAAATAGTGTCTTTGTGAATAATTGTTTAAACAATCATTATTTAATTTAACTAGTTCACTAACACGGACCAAGGTAGGGAAATCGCTCTAGATCATTTTCCAAACACGTTACGAGCGTTCCAGAGAAATAAGGCTGACTTATCTGACTGCCATGATAACTATGGATTTACATAAAGTGGAAACAAATTTAATTAATGCAATAATGATTAATTTGAAAAATGAATAGGGTCATTTACATGGATTCATGTGTTCAATACAATAATGGATAGTTTGAAGGTTTAAGGAAACGATTATTGGGGTTTACATGAGAGATAGATTTTGGATGATTTACCGGTAAACAATGAAGGGAGCTATCCTTATACTTTGGATTTAATTTTGTGTAAACAGGTGGTCATATGAGAAAATAACAGTAGCTCAGTGTATGATTTGAGATTATCAATAGAAGAAGATGGCAATGGTATTAAGAGTGGAACCTAAAACCTCGTGAATGACAATCAACAACTCTCATTTCTCAAACATAGAATATGTAGAAGATAGGGCGCAGTTAGTGAATAAAATGGAGTTTAGAATTTTATTAGATTTTTCACATTTTTAACTCTAAATTGGATGGTCAACACGGTCAATCAACGCCAATTCGTTGACTGTGCACCAAACTCAGATATTGACAAAGTTAGGCACCAAACGCGGAAGTGTACCATTTTATAGGCACCAAACTCGAAATATCCCTTGTAATAATGAACTTCATATCTTTTAAAAAGGTCATAGATTACCTATAATAAAAAATGGAAAGAAGGAGATAAGGTTTGCAACCGTTAATAACTTCTCAACAATTATGGGATCTTCTTTAAGCTAGATAATCATTACAAAATTTGAATAAAATACCATAAACACAAATGACTCAAGGAAGTCCGCCGGCTTCGTTAGATGTCGGAACTCTATGATCAAGACAAAATCATGAAACAGAAAGACTCCCCTTTAATAGAAAATTTTTAGAAAAAATATTTCCTGCACAAATTACATATCTAGAGGCTTGAGAGTCGAAAAAAGCTTGCATTTTGGATGCATTGACCCAAGGAAGTCCAGTGACTTTGTTAGAAGTCTAAATCCTCTTTTTAAAACCAAACTATAAACTAGATAAACTCATTTTTATTATAAAATTTTCTAAAAAATGATTGTGGTAAAAAATAATACATTTAAAGGCTCTGCATGTTATCCAAATTGCATTTCTACGTATGTTGATTCCAAAAATAAATAGGGAAGTCATCCTTTACATTGAAATAAGGATGAAACACCAATATTTAAGCGTCCAAAACCTAAAAAAATTTCCTGCATACTGGGGAAACTGAAAGACAGAGGTAACAGATAAAGATTGAGGTCATTCCCACTTCCTATGAAGAAGTTATGAGCAAAATAGTCGAAAAAGAGATTACACAAAACCTTGGGGGACAAAGAGAGTTATATAAGTAGACAATATTTATAATAAGGGGTATTTTTAGTTTGGTGCCTATAAAATGGAACACCTTTGCCTTTGGTACCTAACTTTGTCGGAATTTGAGTTTGGTGTGGGTCCAAACCAAGCAGTTGACTTAACGGATGACTGTGGACCGTTCACAAGCTATGTTGGAGCACAACTTGTTAATCGCCCCCCCGCCAACTTTGGTAAATAAATAAGTGTCTTTCTGAATAATTCTTTAAACAATCATTATTTAATGAATTAGTTCACTAACACGGACCACGGCAGGGAAATCTCTCTAGATCATTTTCCAAACACGTTACGAGCGTTCCAGAGAAATAAGGCTGACTTATCTGACTGCCATGATAACTATGGATTTACATAAAGTGGAAACAAATTTAATTAATGCAATAATGATTAATTGGAAAAATGAATAGGGTCATTTACATGGATTCATTTGTTCAATACAATAATGGTTAGTTTGAAGGTTTAAGGAAACGATTATTGGGGTTTACATGAGAGATAGATTTTGGATGATTTACCGGTAAACAATGAAGGAAGCTATGCTTATACTTTGGATTTAATTTTGTGTAAACAGGTGGTCAAATGAGAAAATATCAGTAGCTCAGTGTATGATTTGAGATTAGCAATGAAAGAAGATGGCAATGGTATTAAGAGTGTAACTTAATACCTCGTGAATGAAAATCAACAACTCTCATTTCTCAAAGATGGAGTATGTACAAGATAGGGCGCAGTTAGTGAATAAAACGGAGGTTAGAATTTTATTACACATTACATATTTTTAACTCTAAATTGGATGGTCAACACGGTCAATCAACGCCAATTCGTTGACTGGGCACCAAACTCAGATATTGACAAAGTTAGGCCCCATACGCGAAAGTGTACCATTTTATAGGCACCAAACTCAAAATATCCAATCTAATAATGAACTTCTAATCTTTTAAAAAGGTCATAGATTACCTATAATAAAACATGGAAAGAAGGAGATAAGGTTTTCAACCGTTGATAACTTCTCAACGATTATGGGATCTTCTTTAAGCTAGATAATCATTGCAAAATTTGAATAAAATACCATAAACACAAATGACTCAAGGAAGTCCGCAGGCTTCGTTAGATGTCGGAACTCTATGATCAAGACCAAATCATGAAACATAAAGACTCCCCTTTAATAGAAAATTTTCAGAAAAAATATTCACTGCATAAATTACATGTCTAGAGGCTTGAGAGTCGAAAAAATCTTGCATTTTGGATGCATTGACTCAAGGAAGTCCAGTGACTTCGTTAGAAGTCGAAACCCTTTTTTTAAAACCAAACTATAAACTAGATAAACTCATTTTTATAATAAAATTTTCTAAAAAATTATTGTGGTAAAAAATAATACATTCAAAGGCTCTACATGTTATCCAAATTGCATTACTAAGTATGTTGATTCCAAAAACAAAGAGGGAAGTCATCCCTTACATCGAAAATAAGGATGAAACACCAATTGCTAAGCGTCCAAATCCTAAAAAATTTCCTGTATACTGTGGGAAACTGAAAGACAGAGGTAACAGATAAAGAATGAGGTCATTCCCACTTTGTATGAAGAAGCTATGAGCAAAATATTCGAAAAAGAGATTACACAAACCCTTGGGGGACAAAGAGAGTTATATAAGTAGACAATATTTATAATAAGGGGTATTTTGAGTTTGGTGCCTATAAAATGGCACACCTTTGCCTTTGGTACCTAACTTTGTCGGAATTTGAGTTTGGTGTGGGTCCCAATCAAGCAGTTGACTTAACGAATGACTGGTGGACTGTTCACAAGCTATGTTGGAGCACAACTTGTTGCTAGCCCCCCGCCAACTTTGGTAAATAAATACGTGTCTTTGTGAATAATTGTTTAAACAATCATTATTTAATTTAACTAGTTCACTAACACGGACCACGGTAGGGAAATCTCTCTAGATCATTTTCCAAACACGTTACGAGCGTTCCAGAGATATAAGGCTGACTTATCTGACTGCCATGATAACTATGGATTTACATAAAGTGGAAACAAATTTAATTAATGCAATAATGATTAATTTGAAAAATGAATAGGGTCATTTACATGGATTCATTTGTTCAATACAATAATGGTTAGTTTGAAGGTTTAAGGAAACGATTATTGGGGTTTACATGAGAGATAGATTTTGGATGATTTACCGGTAAACAATGAAGGGAGCTATGCTTATACTTTGGATTTAATTTTGTGTAAACAGGTGGTCATATGAGAAAATAACAGTAGCTCAGTGTATGAGTTGAGATTAGCAATGAGATAAGGTTTTCAACCGTTAATAACATCTCAACGATTATGGGATCTTCTTTAAGCTAGATAATCATTGCAAAATTTGAATAAAATACCATAAACACATATGACTCAAGGAAGTCCGCAGGCTTCGTTAGATGTCGGAACTCTATGATCAAGACCAAATCTTGAAACAGAAATACTCCCCTTTAATAGAAAATTTTCAGAAAAAATATTCCATGCACAAATTACATGTCTAGAGGCTTGAGAGTCGAAAAAAGCTTGCATTTTGGATGCATTGACTCAAGGAAGTCCAGTGACTTCGTTAGAAGTTGAAATTTTTTTTTTTAAAACCAAACTATAAACTAGATAAACTCATTTTGATTATAAAATTTTCTAAAAAATGATTGTGGTAAACAATAATACATTTAAAGGATCTACATGTTATCCAAATTGCATTTCTACGTATGTTGATTCCAAAAATAAAGAGGGAAGTCATCCTTTACATTGAAAATAAGGATGAAACACCAATTGTTAAACATACAAAACCTAAATTGTTTTCCTGTATACTGTGGGGAACAGAAAGACAGAAGTAACAGAAAAAGAATGAGGTCATTCCCACTTCGTATGAAGAAGTTATGAGCAAAATAGTCGAAAAAGAGATTATACAAACCCTTGGGGGACAAAGAGAGTTATATAAGTAGACAATATTTATAATAAGGGGTATTTTGAGTTTGGTGCCTATAAAATGGCACACCTTTGCCTTTGGTACCTAAATTTGTTGGAATTTTAGTTTTGTGTGGGTCCCAATCAAGCAGTTGACTTAACGGATGACTGGTGGACCGTTCACAAGCTGTGTTGGAGCACAACTTGTTGCTCGGCTCCCCGCCAACTTTTGTAAATAAATACGTTTCTTTGTGAATAATTGTTTAAACAATAATTATTTAATTTAAGTAGTTCACTAACACGGACCACGGTAGGGAAATCTCTCTAGAGTATTTTCCAAACACGTTACGGGCGTTCCAGAGAAATAAGGCTGACATAATCTAACTAACATGATAAATATGGATTTACATCAAATGGGAAACAAATTTAATTAATACGAAAATGATTAATTTGAAAAATGAATAGGGTCATTTACATGGATTCATTTGTTCAGTACAATAATGGTTAATTGAAGGTTTAAGGAAACGATTATTGGGGTCTACATGAGAGGTAGATTATGGATGATTTACGGGTAAACAATGAAGGGAGCTATGCTTATACTTTGGATTTAATTTTGTGTAAATGGGTGGTCATATGATAAAATAACAGTAGCCCAGTGTATGATTTGAGATTAGTAATGAAAGAAGATGGCAATGGTATTAAGAGTGGAACCTAAAACCTCGTGTATGAAATCAACAACTCTCATTTCTCAAACATGGAGTATTTAGAAGATAAGGCGCAGTTAGTGAATAAAATGGAGTTTAGAATTTTATTAGACATTTCACATTTCTAACTCTAAATTGGATGGTCAACACGGTGTTAACCAACGCCAATTCGTTGACTGGGCACCAACTCAGATATTGACAAAGTTAGGCACCAAACGCGAAAGTGTACCATTTTATAGGCACCAAACTCGAAATATTCCTTCTAACAATGAACTTCTAATCTCTTAAAAAGGTCATAGATTACCTATAATAAAACATGGAAAGAAAGAGATAAGGTTTGCAACCGTTAATAACTTCTCAACGATTATGGGATCTTCTTTAAGCTAGATAATCATTGCAAAATTTGAATAAAATACCATAAACACAACTGACTCAAGGAAGTCCGCAGGCTTCGTTAGATGTCGGAACTCTATGATCAAGACCAAATCATGAAATAGAAAGACTCCCCATTAATAGAAAAATTTCAGAAAAAATATTTCCTGCACAAATTACATGTCTAGAGGCTTGAGAGTCGAAAAAAGCTTGCATTTTGGATGCATTGACTCAAGGAAGTCCATTGACTTCGTTAGAAGTCTTTTTTTAAAACCAAACTATAAACTAGATAAACTAATTTTTATTATAAAATTTTCTAAAAAAATGATTGTGGTAAATAATAATACATTTAAAGGCTCTACATGTTATCCAAATTGAATTTCTACGTATGTTGGTTCCAAAAATAAAGAGGGAAGTCATCCTTTAAATTGAAAATAAGGGTAAAACACCAATTTCTAAGCGTCCAAATCCTAAAAATTTACCTTTATACTGTGGGGAACTGAAAGACAGAGGTAACAGAAAAAGAGTGAGGTCATTCCCACTTTGTATGAAGAAGTTATGAGCAAAATAGTCGAAAAAGAGATTACACAAACCCTTGGGGGACAAAGAGAGTTATATAAGTAGACAATATTTATAATAAGGGGTATTTTGAGTTTGGTGCCTATAAAATGGCACACCTTTGCCTTTGGTACCTAAATTGGTCGGAATTTTAGTTTTGTGTGGGTCCCAATCAAGCAGTTGACTTAACGGATGACTGGTGGACCGTTCACAAGCTGTGTTGGAGCACAACTTGTTGCTCGGCCCCCCGCCAACTTTTGTAAATAAATACGTGTCTTTGTGAATAATTGTTTAAACAATAATTATTTAATTTAAGTAGTTCACTAACACGGACCACGGTAAGGAAATCTCTCTAGATTATTTTCCAAACACGTTACGGGCGTTCCATAGAAATAAGGCTGACATAAGCTAGATAATCATTGCAAAATTTGAATAAAATCCCATAAACACAAATGACTCAAGGAATTCCGCAGGCTTCGTCAGATGTCGTAACTCTATGATCAAGACCAAATCATGAAACAAAAGACCCCCCTTTAAAAGAAAATTTTCAGAAAAAATATTTCCTGCACAAATTACATGTATAGAGGCTTGAGATTCGAAAAAAGCTTGCATTTTGGATGCATTGACTCAAGGAAGTCCAGTGACTTCGTTAGAAGTCGAAATCCTTTTTTTAAAACCAAACTATAAACTAGATAAACTCATTTTTATTATAAAATTTTCTAAAAAATGATTGTGGTAAAAAATAATACATTTAAAGGCTCTACATGTTATCCAAATTGCATTTCTACGTATGTTTATTCCAAAAATAAAGAGGGGAGTCATCCTTTACATTGAAAACAAGGATGAAACACCAATTGTTAAGCGTCCAAAACCTAAATTTTTTCCTTTATACTGTGGGGAACTGAAAGACATAGGTAACAGAAAAATAATGAGGTCATTCCCACTTCGTATGAAGAAGTTATGGGCAAAATATTCGAAAAACAGATTACACAAACCCTTGGGGGACAAAGAGAGTTATATAAGTAGACAATATTTATAATAAGGGGTATTTTGAGTTTGGTGCCTATAAAATGGCACACCCTTGCCTTTTGTACCTAACTTTGTCGGAATTTGAGTTTGGTGTGGGTCCCAACCAAGCAGTTAACTTAACGGATGACTGGTGGACCGTTCACAAGCTGTGTTGGTGCACAACTTGTTTCATTTTTCCTTAAACCTTCAAACTAACCATTATTGTATTGAACAAATGAATCCATGTAAATTACCCTATTCATTTTTCAAATTAATCATTATTGTATTAATTAATTTTTTTTCCATTTTATGTAAATCCATAGTTATCATGGCAGTCAGATAAGTCAGCCTTATTTCTCTGGAACGCTCGTAACGTGTTTGGAAAATGATTTAGAGAGATTTCCCTACCGTGGTCCGTGTTAGTGAACTAGTTAAATTAAATAATGATTGTTTAAAAAATTAATCACAAAGACACGTATTTATTTACAAAAGTTGGCGGGGGCCGAGTAACAAGTTGTGCACCAACACAACTTGTGAACGGTCCACCAGTCATCCGTTAAGTCAACTGCTTGGTTGGGACCAACACCAAACTCAAATTCCGACAAAGTTAGGTACAAAAGGCAAGGGTGTGCCATTTTATAGGCACCAAACTCAAAATACCCCTTATTATAAATATTGTCTACTTATATAACTCTCCTTGTCCCCCAAGGGTTTGTGTAATCTGTTTTTCGAATATTTTGCCAATAACTTCTTCATACGAAGTGGGAATGACCTCATTCTTTTTCTGTTACCTCTGTCTTTCAGTTCCCCACAGTATACAAGAATTTTTTTAGGATTTGGACGCTTAGCAATTGGTGTTTCATCCTTATTTTCAATGTAAAGGATGACTTCCCTCTTTATTTTTGGAATCAACATACGTAGAAATGCAATTTGGATAACATGTAGAGCCTTTAAATGTATTATTATTTACCAAAATCATTTTTTAGAATATTTGATAATAAAAATGAGTTTATCTAGTTGATAGTTTGGTTTTAAAAAAAAAGATTTCGACTTCTAACGAAGTCACTGGACTTCCTTGAGTAATGCATCCAAAATGCAAGCTTTTTTCGACTCTCAAGCCTCTAGACATGTAATTTGTGAAGGAAATATTTTTTCTTAAAATTTTCTATTAAAGGGGAGTCTTTCTGTTTCCTGATTTGGTTTTGATCATAGAGTTCCGACATCTAACAAAGCCTGCGGACTTCCTTGAGTCATTTGTGTTTATGGTATTTTATTCAAATTTTGCAATGATTATCTAGCTTAAAGAAGATCCCATAATCGTTGAGAAGTTATTAACGGTTGCAAACCTTATCTCCTTCTTTCCGTGTTTTATTATAGGTAATCTATGACCTTTTTAGAAGATTATAAGTTCATTATTAGAAGGGATATTTTGAGTTTGGTTCCTATAAAATGGTACACTTTCGCGTTTGATGCCTAACTTTGTCAATATCTGAGTTTGGTGCCCAGTCAAAGAATTGGCGTTGATTGACACCGTGTTGACCATCCAATTTAGAGTTAAAAATTTGAAATGTCTAATAAAATTCTAAACTCCGTTTTATTCACTAACTGCGCCTTATCTTCTACATACTCCATGTTTGAGAAATGAGAGTTGTTGATTTTCATTCACGAGGTTTTAGGTTCCACTCTTAATACCATTGCCATCTTCTTTAATTGCTAATCTCAATCACACTGAGCTACTGTTATTTTCTCATATGACGACCTGTTTACACAAAATTAAATCCAAAGTATAAGCATATCTCCCTTCATTGTTTACCGGTAAATCATCCAAAATCTATCTCTCATGTAAACCCCAATAGACGTTTCCTTAAACCTTCAAACTAACCATTATTGTATTGAACAAATAAATCTATGTAAATGACCCTATTCATTTTTCAAATTAATCATTATTGTATTAATTAAATTTGTTTCCATTTTATGTAAATCCATAGTTATCATGGCAATCAGATAAGTCAGCCTTATTTCTCTGGAACGCTCGTAGCGTGTTTGGAAAATGATCTAGAGAGATTTCCCTACCGTGGTCCGTGTTAGTGAACTAGTCAAATTAAATAATGATTGTTTAAACAATTAATCACAAAGACACGTATTTATTTACAAAAGTTGGCGGGGGCCGAGCAACAAGTTGTGCACCAACACAGCTTGCGAACGGTCCACCAGTCATCCGTTAAGTCAACTGCTTGGTTGGGACCCACACAAAACTCAAATTCCGAAAAAGTTAGGTACAAAAGGAAAGGGTGTGCCATTTTATAGGCACCAAACTCAAAATACCCCTTATTATAAATATTGTCTACTTATATAACTCTCCTTGTCCCCCAAGGGTTTGTGTAATTTGTTTTTCGAATATTTTGCCCATAACTTCTTCATACGAAGTGGGAATGACCTCATTCTTTTAGTATTTAGACGCTTACCTCTGTCTTTCAGTTCCCCACAGTATACAGGAAAAAAATTTAGTATTTAGACGCTTAGCAATTGGTGTTTCATCCTTATTTTGAATGTAAAGGATGACTGCCGTCTTTATGTTTGGAATCAACATACGTAGAAATGAAATTTGGATAACATGTAGAGCCTTTAAATGTATTATTTTTTACCGCAATCATTTTTTAAAGTATTTTATAATAAAAATGACTTTATCTAGTTTATAGTTTGGTTTTAAAAAAAGGCTTTCGACTTCTAACGAAGTCACTGGACTTCCTGGAGTCAATGCATCCAAAATGCAAGCTTTTTTCGACTCTCAAGCCTCTAGACATGTAATTTGTGCAGGAAATATTTTTTCTTAAAATTTTCTATTAAAGGGAGTCTTTCTGTTTCCTGATTTGGTCTTGATCATAGAGTTCTGACATCTAACGAAGCCTGCGGACTTCCTTGAGTCATTTGTGTTTATGGTATTTTATTCAAATTTTGCAATGATTATCTAGCTTAAAGAAGATCCCATAATCGTTGAGAGGTTATTAACGGTTGCAAACCTTATCTCCTTCTTTCCGTGTTTTATTATAGGTAATCTATGACCTTTTTAAAAGATTATAAGTTCATTATTAGAAGGGATATTTTGAGTTTGGTTCCTATAAAATGGTACACTTTCGCGTTTGCTGCCTAACTTTGTCAATATCTGAGTTTGGTGCCCAGTCAACGAATTGGCGTTGATTGACACCGTGTTGACCATCCAATTTAGAGTTAAAAATGTGAAATGTCTAATAAAATTCTAACCTCCGTTTTATTCACTAACTGCGCCCTATCTTCTACATACTCCATGTTTGAGAAATGAGAGTTGTTGATTTTCATTCACGAGGTTTTAGGTTCCACTCTTAATACCATTGCCATCTTCTTTCATTGCTAATCTCAAATCATACAATGAGCTACTGTTATTTTCTCATATGACCACTTGTTTACACAAAATTAAATCCAAAGTATAAGCATAGATCCCTTCATTGTTTACCGGTAAATCATCCAAAATCTATCTCTCATGTAAACCCCAATAATCGTTTCCTTAAACCTTCAAACTAAACATTATTGTATTGAAAAAATGAATCCATGTAAATGACCCTATTTATTTTTCAAATTAATCATTATTGTATTAATTAAATTTGTTTCCATTTTATGTAAATCCATAGTTATCATGGCAGTCAGATAAGTCATCCTTATTTCTTTGAAACGCTCGTAACGTGTTTGGAAAATGATCTAGAGAGATTTCTCTACCGTGGTCCGTGTTAGTGAACTAGTTAAATTAAATAATGATTGTTTAAACAATTATTCACAAAGTCGCGTATTTATTTACAAAAGTTGGCGGGGGCCCGAGCAACAAGTTGTGCTCCAACACAGCTTGTGAACGGTCCACCAGTCATCCGTTAAGTGAACTGCTTGATTGGGACCCACACCAAACACAAATTCCGAAAAAGTTAGGTACCAAAGGCAAAGGTGTGCCATTTTATAGGCACCAAACTCAACATACCCCTTATTATAAATATTTTCTACTTATATAACTCTCTTTGTCCCCCAAGGGTTTGTGTAATCTCTTTTTCGACTATTTTGCTCATAACTTCTTCGTACGAAGTGGGAATGACCTCATTCTTTTTCTGTTACCTCTGTATTTCTGTTCCCCACAGTATAACGGAAATTTTTTAGAATTTGGACGCTTAGCAATTGGTGTTTTATCCTTATTTTCAATGTTAAGGATGACTTCCCTCTTTCTTTTTGGAATCAACATACGTAGATTTGCAATTTGGATAACATGTAGAGCCTTTAAATGTATTATTATTTACCACAATCATTTTTTAGAAAATTTTATAATAAAAATGAGTTTATCTAGTTTATAGTTTGGTTTTAAAAAAAGGATTTCGACTTCTAACGAAGTCACCGGACTTCCTTGAGTCAATGCATCCAAAATGCAAGCTTTTTTCGACTCTCAAGCCTCTAGACATGTAATTTGTGCAGGGAATATTTTTTCTGAAAATTTTCTATTAAAGGGGAGTCTTTCTGTTTCATGATTTGGTCTTGATCATAGAGTTCCGACATCTAACGAAGCCTGCGGACTTCCCTTAGTCATTTGTGTTTATAGTATTTTTTTCAAATTTTGCAATGATTATCTAGCTTAAAGAAGATCCCATAATCGTTCAGAAGTTATTAACGGTTGCAAACCTTATCTCCTTCTTTCCATGTTTTATTATAGGTAATCTATGACCTTTTTAAAAGATTAGAAGTTCATTATTAGAAGGGATATTTTGAGTTTGGTGCCTATAAAATGGTACACTTTCGCGTTTGATGCCTAACTTTGTCAATATCTGAATTTGGTGCCCAGTCAACGAATTGGCGTTGATTGACCGTGTTGACCATCCAATTTAGAGTTAAAAATGTGAAATGTCTAATAAAATTCTAACCTCCGTTTTATTCACTAACTGCGCCCTATCTTCTACATACTCCATGTTTGAGAAATGAGAGTTGTTGATTTTGATTCACGAGGTTTTAGGTTCCACTCTTAATACCATTGCCATCTTCTTTCATTGCTAATCTCAAATCATACACTGAGCTACTGTTATTTTCTCATATGACCACCTGTTTACACAAAATTAAATCCAAAGTATAAGCATAGCTCCCTTCATTGTTTACCGGTAAATCATCCAAAATCTATCTCTCATGTAAACCCCAATAATCGTTTCCTTAAACCTTCAAACTAACCATTATTGTATTGAAAAAATGAATCCATGTAAATGACCCTATTTATTTTTCAAATTAATCATTATTGTATTAATTAAATTAGTTTCTATTTTTTGAAATCCATAGTTATCATGGCAGTCAGATAAGTCATCCTTATTTCTCCGAAACGCTCGTAACGTGTTTGGCAAATGATCTAGAGAGATTTCTCTACCGTGGTCCGTGTTAGTGAACTAGTTAAATTAAATAATGATTGTTTAAACAATTATTCACAAAGTCACGTATTTATTTACAAAAGTTGGCGGGGGCCCGAGCAACAAGTCGTGCTCCAACACAGCTTGTGAACGGTCCACCAGTCATCCGTTAAGTGAACTGCTTGATTGGGACCCACACCAAACTCAAATTCCGAAAAAGTTAGGTACCAAAGGCAAAGGTGTGCCATTTTATAGGCACCAAATTCAACATACCCCTTATTATAAATATTGTCTACTTATATAACTCTCTTTGTCCCCCAAGGGTTTGTGTAATCTCTTTTTCGACTATTTTGCTCATAACTTCTTCGTACGAAGTGGGAATGACCTCATTCTTTTTCTGTTACCTCTGTATTTCAGTTCCCCACAGTATACCGGAATTTTTTTAGAATTTGGAAGCATAGCAATTGGTGTTTTATCCTTATTTTCAATGTTAAGGATGACTTCCCTCTTTATTTTTGGAATCAACATACGTAGATTTGCAATTTGGATAACATGTAGAGCCTTTAAATGTATTATTATTTACCACAATCATTTTTTAGAAAATTTTATAATAAAAATGATTTTATCTAGTTTATAGTTTGGTTTTAAAAAAAGGATTTCGACTTCTAACGAAGTCACTGGACTTCCTTGAGTCAATGCATCCAAAATGCAAGCTTTTTTCGACTCTCAAGCCTCTAGACATGTAATTTGTGCAGGGAATATTTTTTCTGAAAATTTTCTATTAAAGGGGAGTCTTTCTGTTTCATGATTTGGTCTTGATCATAGAGTTCCGACATCTAACGAAGCCTGCGGACTTCCCTTAGTCATTTGTGTTTATAGTATTTTATTCAAATTTTGCAATGATTATCTAGCTTAAAGAAGATCCCATAATCGTTCAGAAGTTATTAACGGTTGCAAACCTTATCTACTTCTTTCCATGTTTTATTATAGGTAATCTATGACCTTTTTAAAAGATTAGAAGTTCATTATTAGAAGGGATATTTTGAGTTTGGTGCCTATAAAATGGTACACTTTCGCGTTTGATGCCTAACTTTGTCAATATCTGAATTTGGTGCCCAGTCAACGAATTGGCGTTGATTGACCGTGTTGACCATCCAATTTAGAGTTAAAAAATGTGAAATGTCTAATAAAATTCTAACCTCCATTTTATTCACTAACTGCGCCCTATCTTCTACATACTCCATGTTTGAGAAATGAGAGTTGTTGATTTTCATTCACGAGGTTTTAGGTTCCACTCTTAATACCATTGCCATATTCTTTCATTGCTAATCTCAAATCATACACTGAGCTACTGTTATTTTCTCATATGACCACCTGTTTACACAAAATTAAATCCAAAGTATAAGCATAGCTCCCTTCATTGTTTACCGGTAAATCATCCGAAATCTATCTCTCATGTAAACCCCAATAATCGTTTCCTTAAACCTTCAAACTAACCATTATTGTATTGAAAAAATGAATCCATGTAAATGACCCTATTTATTTTTCAAATTAATCATTATTGTATTAATTAATTTTGTTTCCATTTTATGTAAATCCATAGTTATCATGGCAGTCAGATAAGTCATCCTTATTTCTCCGAAACGCTCGTAACGTGTTTGGAAAATGATCTAGAGAGATTTCTCTACCGTGGTCCGTGTTAGTGAACTAGTTAAATTAAATTATGATTGTTTAAAAAATTATTCACAAAGTCACGTATTTATTTACAAAAGTTGGCGGGGGCCCGAGCAACAAGTTGTGCTCCAATACAGCTTGTGAACGGTCCACCAGTCATCCGTTAAGTGAACTGCTTGATTGGGACCCACACCAAACTCAAATTCCGAAAAAGTTAGGTACCAAAGGCAAAGGTGTGCCATTTTATAGGCACCAAACTCAACATACCCCTTATTATAAATATTGTCTACTTATATAACTCTCTTTGTCCCCCAAGGGTTTGAGTAATCTCTTTTTCGACTATTTTGCTCATAACTTCTTCGTACGAAGTGGGAATGACCTCATTCTTTTTCTGTTACCTCTGTATTTCAGTTCCCCACAGTGTGCAGGAAAAGTTTTAGAATTTGGACGCTTAGCAATTGGTGTTTATCTTTATTTTCAATGTTAAGGATGACTTCCCTCTTTATTTTTGGAATCAACATACGTAGATTTGCAATTTAGATAACATGTAGAGCCTTTAAATGTGTTATTATTTACCACAATCATTTTTTAGAAAATTTTATAATAAAAATGAGTTTACCTAGTTTATAGTTTGGTTTTAAAAAAAGGATTTCGACTTCTAACGAAGTCACCGGACTTCCTTGAGTCAATGCATCCAAAATGCAAGCTTTTTCGACTCTCAAGCCTCTAGACATGTAATTTGTGCAGGGAATATTTTTTCTGAAAATTTTCTATTAAAGGGGAGTCTTTCTGTTTCATGATTTGGTCTTTCTGTTTCTATTAAAGGGGAGTCGAAAATGCAAGCTTTTTCGACTCTCAAGCCTCTAGACATGTAATTTGTGCAGGGAATATTTTTTCTGAAAATTTTCTATTAAAGGGGAGTCTTTCTGTTTCATGATTTGGTCTTGATCATAGAGTTCCGACATCTAACGAAGCCTGCGGACTTCCCTTAGTCATTTGTGTTTATAGTATTTTATTCAAATTTTGCAATGATTATCTAGCTTAAAGAAGATCCCATAATCGTTCAGAAGTTATTAACGGTTGCAAACCTTATCTCCTTCTTTCCATGTTTTATTATAGGTAATCTATGACCTTTTTAAAAGATTAGAAGTTCATTATTAGAAGGGATATTTTGAGTTTGGTGCCTATAAAATGGTACACTTTCGCGTTTGATGCCTAACTTTGTCAATATCTGAATTTGGTGCCCAGTCAACGAATTGGCGTTGATTGACCGTGTTGACCATCCAATTTAGAGTTAAAAATGTGAAATGTCTAATAAAATTCTAACCTCCGTTTTATTCACTAACTGCGCCCTATCTTCTACATACTCCATGTTTGAGAAATGAGAGTTGTTGATTTTCATTCACGAGGTTTTAGGTTCCACTCTTAATACCATTGCCATCTTCTTTCATTGCTAATCTCAAATCATACACTGAGCTACTGTTATTTTCTCATATGACCACCTGTTTACACAAAATTAAATCCAAAGTATAAGCATAGCTCCCTTCATTGTTTACCGGTAAATCATCCAAAATCTATCTCTCATGTAAACCCCAATAACCGTTTCCTTAAACCTTCAAACTAACCATTGTTGTATTGAAAAAATGAATCCATGTAAATGAACCTATTCATTTTTCAAATTAATCATTATGGTATTAATTAAATTTGTTTCCATTTTATGTAAATCCATAGTTATCATGACAGTCAGATAAGTCAGCCTTATTTCTCTGGAACGCTCGTAACGTGTTTGGAAAATGATCTAGAGAGATTTCCCTACCGTGGTCCGTGTTAGTGAACTAGTTAAATTAAATAATGATTGTTTAAACAATTATTCACAAAGACATGTATTTATTTACAAAATTTGGCGGGGCGCCGAGCAACAAGTTGTGCTCCAACACAGCTTGTGAACGGTCCACCAGTCATCAGTTAAGTCAACTGCTTGGTTGGGACCCACACCAAACTCAAATTCCGACAAAGTTAGGTACCAATGGAAATGGTGTGCCATTTTATAGGCACCAAACTCAACATACCCCTTATCATAAATATTGTCTACTTATATAACTCTCTTTGTCCCCCAAGGGTTTGTGTAATCTCTTTTTCGACTATTTTTCTCATAACTTCTTCGTACGAAGTGGGAATGACCTCATTCTTTTTCTATTACCTCTGTATTTCAGTTCCCCACAGTATACCGGAAAATTTTTAGAATTTGGAAGCTTAGCAATTGGTGTTTTATCCTTATTTTCAATGTTAAGGATGACTTCCCTCTTTATTTTTGGAATCAACATACGTAGATTTGCAATTTGGATAACATGTAGAGCCTTTAAATGTATTATTATTTACCATAATCATTTTTTAGAAAATTTTATAATAAAAATGAGTTTATCTAGTTTATAGTTTGGTTTTAAAAAAAGGATTTCGACTTCTAACGAAGTCACTGGACTTCCTTGAGTCAATTCATCCAAAATGCAAGCTTTTTTCGACTCTCAAGCCTCTAGACATGTAATTTGTGCAGGGAATATTTTTTCTGAAAATTTTCTATTAAAGGGGAGTCTTTCTGTTTCATGACTTGGTCTTGATCATAGAATTCCGACATCTAACGAAGCCTGCGGACTTCCTTGAGTCATTTGTGTTTATAGTATTTTATTCAAATTTTCCAATGATTATCTAGCTTAAAGAAGATCCCATAATCGTTCAGAAGTTATTAACGGTTGCAAACCTTATCTCCTTCTTTCCATGTTTTATTATAGGTAATCTATGACCTTTTTAAAAGATTAGAAATTCATTATTAGAAGGGATATTTTGAGTTTGGTGCCTATAAAATGGTACACTTTCGCGTTTGATGCCTAACTTTGTCAATATCTGAATTTGGTGCCCAATCAACGAATTGGCGTTGATTGACCGTGTTGACCATCCAATTTAGAGTTAAAAATTTGAAATGTCTAATAAAATTCTAACTTCCGTTTTATTCACTAACTGCGCCCTATCTTCTACATACTCCATGTTTGAGAAATGAGAGTTGTTGATTTTCATTCACGAGGTTTTAGGTTCCACTCTTAATACCATTGCCATCTTCTTTCATTGGTAATCTCAAATCATACACTGAGCTACTGTTATTTTCTCATATGACCACCTGTTTACACAAAATTAAATCCAAAGTATAAGCATAGCTCCCTTCATTGTTTACCGGTAAATCATCCAAAATCTATCTCTCATGTAAACCCCAATAATCGTTTCCTTAAACCTTCAAACTAACCATTGTTGTATCGAAAAAATGAATCCATGTAAATGAACCTATTCATTTTTCAAATTAATCATTATTGTATTAATTAAATTTGTTTCCATTTTATGTAAATCCATAGTTATCATGACAGTCAGATAAGTCAGCCTTATTTCTCCGGAACGCTCTTAACGTGTTTGGAAAATGATCTAGAGAGATTTCCCTACCGTGGTCCGTGTTAGTGAACTAGTTAAATTAAATAATGATTGTTTAAACAATTATTCACAAAGATGCGTATTTATTTACAAAATTTTGCGGGGCGCCGAGCAACAAGTTGTGCTCCAACACAGCTTGTGAACGGTCCACCAGTCATCCGTTAAGTCAACTGCTTGGTTGGGACCCACACCAAACTCAAATTCCGACAAAGTTAGGTACCAATGGAAAAGGTGTGTTATTTTATAGGCACCAAAATAAACATACCCCTTATCATAAATATTGTCTACTTATATAACTCTCTTTGTCCCCCAAGGGTTTGTGTAATCTCTTTTTCGACTATTTTGCTCATAACTTCTTCGTACGAAGTGGGAATGACCTCATTCTTTTTCTGTTACCTCTGTATTTCAGTTCCCCACAGTATACCGGAAAATTTTTAGAATTTGGAAGCTTAGCAATTGGTGTTTTATCCTTATTTTCAATGTTAAGGATGACTTCCCTCTTTATTTTTGGAATCAACATACGTAGATTTGCAATTTGGATAACATGTAGAGCCTTTAAATGTATTATTCTTTACCACAATCATTTTTTAGAAAATTTTATAATAAAAATGAGTTTATCTAGTTTATAGTTTGGTTTTAAAAAAAGGATTTCGACTTCTAACGAAGTCACTGGACTTCCTTGAGTCAATGCATCCAAAATGCAAGGTTTTTTCGACTCTCAAGCCTCTAGACATGTAATTTGTGCAGGGAATATTTTTTCTGAAAATTTTCTATTAAAGGGGAGTCTTTCTGTTTCATGATTTGGTCTTGATCATAGAGTTCCGACATCTAACGAAGCCTGCGGACTTCCTTGAGTCATTTGTGTTTATAGTATTTTATTCAAATTTTGCAATGATTATCTAGCTTAAAGAAGATCCCATAATCGTTTAGAAGTTATTAACGGTTGCAAACCTTATCTCCTTCTTTCCATGTTTTATTATAGGTAATCTATGACCTTTTTAAAAGATTAGAAGTTCATTATTAGAAGGGATATTTTGAGTTTGGTGCCTATAAAATGGTACACTTTCGCGTTTGATGCCTAACTTTGTCAATATCTGAATTTGGTGCCCAGTCAACGAATTGGCGTTGATTGACCGTGTTGACCATCCAATTTAGAGTTAAAAATGTGAAATGTCTAATAAAATTCTAACCTCCGTTTTATTTACTAACTGCGCCCTATCTTCTACATACTCCATGTTTGAGAAATGAGAGTTGTTGATTTTGATTCACGAGGTTTTAGGTTCCACTCTTAATACCATTGCCATCTTCTTTCATTGCTAATCTCAAATCATACACTGAGCTACTGTTATTTTCTCATATGACCACCTGTTTACACAAAATTAAATCCAAAGTATAAGCATAGCTCCCTTCATTGTTTACCGGTAAATCATCCAAAATCTATCTCTCATGTAAACCCCAATAATCGTTTCCTTAAACCTTCAAACTAACCATTGTTGTATTGAAAAAATGAATCCATGTAAATGAACCTATTTTTTTTTTTCAAATTAATCATTATTGTGTTAATTAAATTTGTTTCCATTTTATGTAAATCCATAGTTATCATGACAGTCAGATAAGTCAGCCTTATTTCTCCGGAACGCTCGTAACGTGTTTGGAAAATGATCTAGAGAGATTTCCCTACCGTGGTCCGTGTTAGTGAACTAGTTAAATTAAATAATGATTGTTTAAACAATTATTCACAAAGACACGTATTTATTTACAAAATTTGGCGGGGCGCCGAGCAACAAGTTGTGCTCCAACACAGCTTGTGAACGGTCCACCAGTCATCCGTTAAGTCAACTGCTTGGTTGGGACCCACACCAAACTCAAATTCCGACAAAGTTAGGTACCAACGGAAAAGGTGTTCTATTTTATAGGCACCAAACTCAACATACCCCTTATCATAAATATTGTCTACTTATATAACTCTCTTTGTCCCCCAAGGGTTTGTGTAATCTCTTTTTCGACTATTTTGCTCATAACTTCTTCGTACGAAGTGGGAATGACCTCATTCTTTTTCTGTTACCTCTGTATTTCAGTTCCCCACAGTATACATGAATTTTTTTAGAATTTGGACGCTTAGCTATTGGTGTTTCATCCTTATTTTCAATGTAAAGGATGACTTCCCTCTTTATTTTTGGAATCAACGTACGTAGATTTGCAATTTGGATAACATGTAGAGCCTTTAAATGTATTATTATTTACCACAATCATTTTTTAGAAAAAATTTATAATAAAAATGAGTTTATCTAGTTTATAGTTTGGTTTTAAAAACAGGATTTCGACTTCTAACGAAGTCACTGGACTTCCTTCAGTCAATGCATCCAAAATGCAAGCTTTTTTCGACTCTCAAGCCTCTAGACATGTAATTTGTGCAGGGAATATTTTTTCTGAAAATTTTCTATTAAAGGGGGGTCTTTCTGTTTCATGATTTGGTCTTGATCATAGAGTTCCGACATCTAACGAAGCCTGCGGACTTCCTTGAGTCATTTGTGTTTATGGTATTTTATTCAAATTTTGCAATGATTATCTAGCTTAAAGAAGATCTCATAATCGTTGAGAAGTTATTAACGGTTGCAAACCTTATCTCCTTCTTCCCATGTTTTATTATAGGTAATCTATGACCTTTTTAAAAGATTAGAAGTTCATTATTAGAAGGGATATTTTGAGTTTGGTGCCTATAAAATGGTGCACTTTCGCGTTTGATGCCTAACTTTGTCAATATCTTAATTTGGTGCCCAGTCAACGAATTGGCGTTGATTGACCGTGTTGACCATCCAATTTAGAGTTAAAAATGTGAAATATCTAATAAAATTCTAACCTCCGTTTTATTCACTAACTGCGCCCTATCTTCTACATACTCCATGTTTGAGAAATGAGAGTTGTTGATTTTCATTCACGAGGTTTTAGGTTCCACTCTTAATACCATTGCCATCTTCTTTCAATGCTAATCTCAAATCATACACTGAGCTACTGTTATTTTCTCATATGACCACCTGTTTACACAAAATTAAATCCAAAGTATAAGCATAGCTCCCTTCATTGTTTACCGGTAAATCATCCAAAATCTATCTCTCATGTAAACCCCAATAATCGTTTCCTTAAACCTTCAAACTAACCATTGTTGTATCGAAAATATGAATCCATGTAAATGAACCTATTCATTTTTCAAATTAATCATTATTGTATTAATTAAATTTGTTTCCATTATATGTAAATCCATAGTTATCATGACAGTCAGATAAGTCAGCCTTATTTCTCTGGAACGCTCGTAACGTGTTTGGAAAATGATCTAGAGAGATTTCCCTACCGTGGTCCGTGTTAGTGAACTAGTTAAATTAAATAATGATTGTTTAAACAATTATTCACAAAGACACGTATTTATTTACAAAATTTGGCGGGCGCCGAGCAACAAGTTGTGCTCCAACACAGCTTGTGAACGGTCCACCAGTCATCCGTTAAGTCAACTGCTTGGTTGGGACCCACACCAAACTCAAATTCCGACAAAGTTAGGTACCAATGGAAAATGTGTGCCATTTTATAGGCACCAAACTCAACATACCCCTTATCATAAATATTGTCTACTTATATAACTCTCTTTGTCCCCCAAGGGTTTGTGTAATCTCTTTTTCGACTATTTTGCTCATAACTTCTTCGTACGAAGTGGGAATGACCTAATTCTTTTTCTGTTACCTCTATATTTCAGTTCCCCATAGTATACCGGAAATTTTTTTAGAATTTGGAAGCTTAGCAATTGGTGTTTTATCCTTATTTTCAATGTTAAGGATGACTTCCCTCTTTATTTTTGGAATCAACATACGTAGATTTGCAATTTGGATAACATGTAGAGCCTTTAAATGTATTATTATTTACCACAATCATTTTTTAGAAAAAATTTATAATAAAAATGAGTTTATCTAGTTTATAGTTTGGTTTTAAAAACAGGATTTCGACTTCTAACGAAGTCACTGGACTTCCTTCAGTCAATGCATCCAAAATGCAAGCTTTTTTCGACTCTCAAGCCTCTAGACATGTAATTTGTGCAGGGAATATTTTTTCTGAAAATTTTCTATTAAAGGGGGGTCTTTCTGTTTCATGATTTGGTCTTGATCATAGAGTTCTGACATCTAACGAAGCCTGCGGACTTCCTTGAGTCATTTCTGTTTATGGTATTTTATTCAAATTTTGCAATGATTATCTAACTTAAAGAAGATCTCATAATCGTTGAGAAGTTATTAACGGTTGCAAACCTTATCTCCTTCTTCCCATGTTTTATTATAGGTAATCTATGACCTTTTTAAAAGATTAGAAGTTCATTATTAGAAGGGATATTTTGAGTTTGGTGCCTATAAAATGGTACACTTTCGCGTTTGATGCCTAACTTTGTCAATATCTGAATTTGGTGCCCAGTCAACGAATTGGCGTTGATTGACCGTGTTGACCATCCAATTTAGAGTTAAAAATGTGAAATGTCTAATAAAATTCTAACCTCCGTTTTATTCACTAACTGCGCCCTATCTTCTACATACTCCATGTTTGAGAAATGAGAGTTGTTGATTTTCATTCACGAGGTTTTAGGTTCCACTCTTAATACCATTGCCATCTTCTTTCATTGCTAATCTCAAATCATACACTGAGCTACTGTTATTTTCTCATATGACCACCTGTTTACACAAAATTAAATCCAAAGTATAAGCATAGCTCCCTTCATTGTTTACCGGTAAATCATCCAAAATCTATCTCTCATGTAAACCCCAATAACCGTTTCCTTAAACCATCAAACTAACCATTGTTGTATTGAAAAAATGAATCCATGTAAATGAACCTATTCATTTTTCAAATTAATCATTATGGTATTAATTAAATTTGTTTCCATTTTATGTAAATCCATAGTTATCATGACAGTCAGATAAGTCAGCCTTATTTCTCTGGAACGCTCATAACGTGTTTGGAAAATGATCTAGAGAGATTTCCCTACCGTGGTCCGTGTTAGTGAACTAGTTAAATTAAATAATGATTGTTTAAACAATTATTCACAAAGACATGTATTTATTTACAAAATTTGGCGGGGCGCCGAGCAACAAGTTGTGCTCCAACACAGCTTGTGAACGGTCCACCAGTCATCCGTTAAGTCAACTGCTTGGTTGGGACCCACACCAAACTCAAATTCCGACAAAGTTAGGTACCAATGGAAAAAGTGTGCCATTTTATAGGCACCAAACTCAACACACCCCTTATCATAAATATTGTCTACTTATATAACTCTCTTTGTCCCCCAAGGGTTTGTGTAATCTCTTTTTCGACTATTTTGCGCATAACTTCTTCGTACGAAGTGGGAATGACCTAATTCTTTTTCTGTTACCTCTATATTTCAGTTCCCCACAGTATACCGGAAAATTTTTAGAATTTGGAAGCTTAGAAATTGGTGTTTTATCCTTATTTTCAATGTTAAGGATGACTTCCCTCTTTATTTTTGGAATCAACATACGTAGATTTGCAATTTGGATAACATGTAGAGCCTTTAAATGTATTATTATTTACCACAATCAGTTTTTAGAAAAAATTTATAATAAAAATGAGTTTATCTAGTTTATAGTTTTGTTTTAAAAAACAGGATTTTGACTTCTAACGAAGTCACTGGACTTCCTTGAGTCAATGCATCCAAAATGCAAGCTTTTTTCGACTCTCAAGCCTCTAGACATGTAATTTGTGCAGGGAATATTTTTTCTGAAAATTTTCTATTAAAGGGGAGTCTTTCTGTTTCATGATTTGGTCTTGATCATAGAGTTCTGACATCTAACGAAGCCTGCGGACTTCCTTGAGTCATTTGTGTTTATAGTATTTTATTCAAATTTTGCAATGATTATCTAGCTTAAAGAAGATCCCATAATCGTTCAGAAGTTATTAACGGTTGCAAACCTTATCTCCTTCTTTCCATGTTTTATTATAGGTAATCTATGACCTTTTTAAAAGATTAGAAGTTCATTATTAGAAGGGATATTTTGAGTTTGGTGCCTATAAAATGGTACACTTTCGCGTTTGATGCCTAACTTTGTCAATATCTGAATTTGGTGCCCAGTCAACGAATTGGCGTTGATTGACCGTGTTGACCATCCAATTTAGAGTTAAAAATGTGAAATGTCTAATAAAATTCTAACCTCCGTTTTATTCACTAACTGCGCCCTATCTTCTACATATTCCATGTTTGATAATGAGAGTTGTTGATTTTCATTCACGAAGTTTTAGGTTCCACTCTTAATACCATTGCCATCTTCTTTCATTGCTAATCTCAAATCATACACTGAGCTACTGTTATTTTATCATATGACCACCTGTTTACACAAAATTAAATCCAAAGTATAAGCATAGCTCCCTTCATTGTTTACCGGTAAATCATCCAAAATCTATCTCTCATGTAAACCCCAATAATCGTTTCCTTAAACCTTCAAACTAACCATTGTTGTATCGAAAAAATGAATCCATGTAAATGAACCTATTCATTTTTCAAATTAATCATTATTGTATTAATTAAATTTTTTTCCATTTTATGTAAATCCGTAGTTATCATGACAGTCAGATAAGTCAGCCTTATTTCTCCGGAACGCTCGTAACGTGTTTGGAAAATGATCTAGAGAGATTTCCCTACCGTGGTCCGTGTTAGTGAACTAGTTAAATTAAATAATGATTGTTTAAACAATTATTCACAAAGACACGTATTTATTTACAAAATTTGGCGGGGCGCCGAGCAACAAGTTGTGCTCCAACACAGCTTGTGAACGGTCCACCAGTCATCCGTTAAGTCAACTGCTTGGTTGGGACCCACACCAAACTCAAATTCCGACAAAGTTAGGTACCAATGGAAAAGGTGTGCCATTTTATAGGCACCAAACTCAACATACCCCTTATCATAAATATTGTCTACTTATATAACTCTCTTTGTCCCCCAAGGGTTTGTGTAATCTCTTTTTCGACTATTTTTCTCATAACTTCTTCGTACGAAGTGGGAATGACCTCATTCTTTTTCTGTTACCTCCATATTTCAGTTCCCCACTGTATACCGGAAAATTTTTAGAATTTGGAAGCTTAGCATTTGGTGTTTTATCCTTATTTTCAATGTTAAGGATGACTTCCCTCTTTATTTTTGGAATCAACATACGTAAATTGCAATTTGGATAACATATAGAGCCTTTAAATGTATTATTATTTACCACAATCATTTTTTAGAAAATTTTATAATAAAAATGAGTTTATCTAGTTTATAGTTTGGTTTTAAAAAAGGATTTCGACTTCTAACGAAGTCACTGGACTTCCTTGAGTCAATGCATCCAAAATGCAAGCTTTTTTCGACTCTCAAGCCTCTAGACATGTAATTTGTGCAGGGAATATTTTTTCTGAAAATTTTCTATTAAAGGGGAGTCTTTCTGTTTCATGATTTGGTCTTGATCATAGAGTTCCGACATCTAACGAAGCCTGCGGACTTCCTTGAGTCATTTGTGTTTATAGTATTTTATTCAAATTTTGCAATGATTATCTAGCTTAAAGAAGATCCCATAATCGTTAAGAAGTTATTAACGGTTGCCAACCTTATCTCCTTCTTTCCATGTTTTATTATAGGTAATCTATGACCTTTTTAAAAGATTAGAAGTTCATTATTAGAAGGGATATTTTGAGTTTGGTGCCTATAAAATGGTACACTTTCGCGTTTGATGCCTAAATTTGTCAATATCTGAATTTGGTGCCCAGTCAACGAATTGGCGTTGATTGACCGTGTTGACCATCCAATTTAGAGTTAAAAATGTGAAATGTCTAATAAAATTCTAACCTCCGTTTTATTCACTAACTGCGCCCTATCTTCTACATACTCCATGTTTGAGAAATGAGAGTTGTTGATTTTCATTCACGAGGTTTTAGGTTCCACTCTTAATACCATTGCCATCTTCTTTCATTGCTAATATCAAATCATACACTGAGCTACTGTTATTTTCTCATATGACCACCTGTTTACACAAAATTAAATCCAAAGTATAAGCATAGCTCCCTTCATTGTTTACCGGTAAATCATCCAAAATCTATCTCTCATGTAAACCCCAATAATCGTTTCCTTAAACCTTCAAACTAACCATCATTGTATTGAAAAAATGAATCCATGTAAATGAACCTATTCATTTTTCAAATTAATCATTATTGTATTAATTAAATTTGTTTCCATTTTATGTAAATCCATAGTTATCATGACAGTCAGATAAGTCAGCCTTATTTCTCCGGAACGCTCGTAACGTGTTTGGAAAATGATCTAGAGAGATTTCCCTACCGTGGTCCGTGTTAGTGAACTAGTTAAATTAAATAATGATTGTTTAAACAATTATTCACAAAGACACGTATTTATTTACAAAATTTTGCGGGGCGCCGAGCAACAAGTTGTGCTCCAACACAGCTTAAGAACGGTCCACCAGTCATCCGTTAAGTCAACTGCTTGGTTGGGACCCACACCAAACTCAAATTCCGACAAAGTTAGGTACCAATGGAAAAGGTGTGCCATTTTATAGGCACCAAACTCAAAATACCCCTTATCATAAATATTGTCTACTTATATAACTCTCTTTGTCCCCCAAGAGTTTGTGTAATCTCTTTTTCGACTATTTTTCTCATAACTTCTTCGTACGAAGTGGGAATGACCTCATTATTTTTCTGTTACCTCTGTCTTTCAGTTCCCCACAGTATACATGAATTTTTTTAGAATTTGGACGCTTAGCTATTGGTGTTTCATCCTTATTTTCAATGTAAAGGATGACTTCCCTCTTTATCTAGTTTATAGTTTGGTTTTAAAAAAAGGATTTCGACTTCTAACGAAGTCACTGGACTTCCTTGAGTCAATGCATCCAAAATGCAAGCTTTTTTCGACTCTCAAGCCTCTAGACATGTAATTTGTGCAGGGAATATTTTTTCTGAAAATTTTCTATTAAAGGGAACTCTTTCTGTTTCATGATTTGGTCTTGATCATAGAGTTCCGACATCTAACGAAGCCTGCGGACTTCCTTGAGTCATTTGTGTTTATGGTATTTTATTCAAATTTTGCAATGATTATCTAGCTTAAAGAAGATCCCATAATCGTTCAGAAGTTATTAACGGTTGCAAACCTTATCTCCTTCTTTCCATTTTTTATTATAGGTAATCTATGACCTTTTTAAAAGATTAGAAGTTCATTATTAGTAGGGATATTTTGAGTTTGGTGCCTATAAAATGGTACACTTTCGCGTTTGATGCCTAACTTTGTCAATATCTGAGTTTGGTGCCCTGTCAATGAATTGGCGTTGATTGACCGTGTTGACCATCCAATTTAGAGTTAAAAATGTGAAATGTCTAATAAAATTCTAACCTCCGTTTTATTCACTAACTGCGCCCTATCTTCTACATACTCCATGTTTGAGAAATGAGAGTTGTTGATTTTCATTCACGAGGTTTTAGGTTCCACTCTTAATACCATTGCCATCTTCTTTCATTTCCAATCTCAAATCATACACTGCGCTAGTGTTATATTCTCATATGACCACCTGTTTACACAAAATTAAATCCAAAGTATAAGCATGGCTCCCTTCATTGTTTACCGGTAAATCATCCAAAATCTATCTCTCATGTAAACCCCAATAATCGTTTCCTTAAACCTTCAAACTAACCATTATTGTATTAAAAAAATGAATCCATGTAAATGAACCTATTCATTTTTCAAATTAATCATTATTTTATTAATTAAATTTGTTTCCATTTTATGTAAATCCATAGTTATCATGACAGTCAGATAAGTCAGCCTTATTTCTCCGGAACGCTCGTAACGTGTTTGGAAAATGATCTAGAGAGATTTCCCTACCGTGGTCCGTGTTAGTGAACTAGTTAAATTAAATAATGATTGTTTAAACAATTATTCACAAAGACACGTATTTATTTACAAAATTTGGCGGGGGGCCGAGCAACAAGTTGTGCTCCAACACAGCTTGTGAACGGTCCATCAGTCATCCGTTAAGTCAACTGCTTGATTTGGACCCACACCAAACTCAAATTCCGACAAAGTTAGGTACCAAAGGCAAAGGTGTGCCATTTTATAGGCACCAAACTCAACATACCCCTTATTATAAATATTGTCTACTTATATAACTCTCTTTGTCCCCCAAGGGTTTGTGTAATCTCTTTTTCGACTATTTTGCTCATAACTTCTTCATACGAAGTGGGAATGACCTCATTCTTTTTCTGTTACCTTTGTCTTTCAGTTCCCCACAGTATACAGAATTTTTTTTAGAATTTGTACGCTTAGCAATTGGTGTTTCATCCTTATTTTCAATGTAAAGGATGACTTCCCTCTTTATTTTTGGAATCAACATACGTAGAAATACAATTTGGATAACATGTAGAGCCTTTAAATGTATTATTATTTACCACAATCATTTTTAAGAAAATTTTATAATAAAAATGAGTTTATCTAGTTTATAGTTTGGTTTAAAAAAAAGGATTTTGACTTCTAACGAAGTCACTGGACTTCCTTGAGTCAATGCATCTGAAATGCAAGCATTTTTCGACTCTCAAGCCTCTAGACATGTAATTTGTGCAGGGAATATTTTTTCTGAAAATTTTCTATTAAAGGGGAGTCTTTCTGTTTCATGTTTTGGTCTTGATCATAGAGTTCCGAAATCTAACGAAGCTTGCGGACTTCCTTGAGTCATTTGTGTTTATGGTATTTTATTCAAATTTTGCAATGATTATCTAGCTTAAAGAAGATCCCATAATCGTTGAGAAGTTATTAACGGTTGTAAACCTTATCTCCTTCTTTCCATGTTTTATTATAGGTAATCTATGACCTTTTTAAAAGATTATAAGTTCATTATTAGAAGGGATATTTTGAGTTTGGTGCCTATAAAATGGTACACTTTCGCGTTTGATGCCTAACTTAGTCAATATCTGAATTTGGTGCCCTGTCAACGAATTGGCGTTGAATGACCGTGTTGACCATCCAATTTAGAGTTAAAAATGTGAAATGTCTAATAAAATTCTAACCTTCGTTTTATTCACTAACTGCGCCCTATCTTCTACATACTCCATGTTTAAGAAATGAGAGTTGTTGATTTTCATTCACGAGGTTTTAGGTTCCACTCTTAATACCATTGCCATCTTCTTTCATTTCCAATCTCAAATCATACACTGCGCTACTGTTATATTCTCATATGATCACCTGTTTACACAAAATTAAATCCAAAGTATAAGCATAGCTCCCTTCATTATATACCGGTAAATCATCCAAAATCTATCTCTCATGTAAACCCCAATAATCGTTTCCTTAAACCTTCAAACTAACCATTATTGTATTGAAGAAATGAATCCATGTAAATGAACCTATTCATTTTTCAAATTAATCATTATTGTATTAATTAAAATTGTTTCCAGTTTATGTAAATCCATAGTTATCATGACAGTCAGATAAGTCAGCCTTATTTCTCCGGAACGCTCGTAACGTGTTTGGAAAATGATCTAGAGAGATTTCCCTACCGTGGTCCGTGTTAGTGAACTAGTTAAATTAAATAATTATTTTTTAAACAATTATTCACAAAGACAGGTATTTATTTACAAATATGGAGGGGCGCCGAGCAACAAGTTGTACTCCAACACAGCTTGTGAACGGTCCACCAGTCATCCGTTAAGTCAACTGCTTGGTTGGGACCCACACCAAACTCAAATTCCGACAAAGTTAGGTACCAAAGGAAAAGGTGTGCCATTTTATAGGCACCAAACTCAAAATACCCTTTATTATAAATATTGTCTACTTATATAACTCTCTTTGTCCCCCAAGGGTTTGTGTAATCTCTTTTTCGACTATTTTGCTCATAACTTCTTCGTACGAAGTGGGAATGACCTCATACTTTTTTTGTTACCTATGTCTTTCAGTTCCCCACAGTATACATGAAATTTTTTAGAATTTGGACGCTTAGCAATTGGTGTTTCATCCTTATTTTCAATGTAAAGGAGGACTTCCCTCTTTATTTTTGGAATCAACATACGTAGAAATACAATTTGGATAACATGTAGAGCCTTTAAATGTATTATTATTTACCACAATCATTTTTTAGGAAATTTTATAATAAAAATGAGTTTATCTAGTTTATAGCTCGGTTTTAAAAAAAGGATTTTGACTTCTAACGAAGTCACCGGACTTCCTTGAGTCAATGCATCCAAAATGCAAGCTTTTTTCGACTCTCAAGCCTCTAGACATGTAATTTGTGCAGGGAATATTTTTTCTGAAAACTTTCTATTAAAGGGGAGTCTTTCAGTTTCATGATTTGGTATTGATCGTAGAGTTCCGATATCTAACAAAGCCTGCGGACTTCCTTGAGTCATTTGTGTTTATGGTATTTTATTCAAATTTTGCAATGATTATCTAGCTTAAAGAAGATCCCATAATCGTTCAGAAGTTATTAACGGTTGCAAACCTTATCTCCTTCTTTCCATTTTTTATTATAGGTAATCTATGACCTTTTTAAAAGATTAGAAGTTCATTATTAGTAGGGATATTTTGAGTTTGGTGCCTATAAAATGGTACACTTTCGCGTTTGATGCCTAACTTTGTCAATATCTGAGTTTGGTGCCCTGTCAATGAATTGGCGTTGATTGACCGTGTTGACCATCCAATTTAGAGTTAAAAATGTGAAATGTCTAATAAAATTCTAACCTCCGTTTTATTCACTAACTGCGCCCTATCTTCTACATACTCCATGTTTGAGAAATGAGAGTTGTTGATTTTCATTCACGAGGTTTTAGGTTCCACTCTTAATACCATTGCCATCTTCTTTCATTTCCAATCTCAAATCATACACTGCGCTAGTGTTATATTCTCATATGACCACCTGTTTACACAAAATTAAATCCAAAGTATAAGCATGGCTCCCTTCATTGTTTACCGGTAAATCATCCAAAATCTATCTCTCATGTAAACCCCAATAATCGTTTCCTTAAACCTTCAAACTAACCATTATTGTATTGAAAAAATGAATCCATGTAAATGACCCTATTCATTTTCCAAATTAATCGTTATTGTATTAATTAAATTTGTTTCTATTTTATGTAAATCCATAGTTATCATGACAGTCAGATAAGTCAGCCTTATTTCTCCGGAACGCTCGTAACGTGTTTGGAAAATGATCTAGAGAGATTTCCCTACCGTGGTCCGTGTTAGTGAACTAGTTAAATTAAATAATTATTTTTTAAACAATTATTCACAAAGACAGGTATTTATTTACAAATATGGAGGGGCGCCGAGCAACAAGTTGTACTCCAACACAGCTTGTGAACGGTCCACCAGTCATCCGTTAAGTCAACTGCTTGGTTGGGACCCACACCAAACTCAAATTCCGACAAAGTTAGGTACCAAAGGAAAAGGTGTGCCATTTTATAGGCACCAAACTCAAAATACCCTTTATTATAAATATTGTCTACTTATATAACTCTCTTTGTCCCCCAAGGGTTTGTGTAATCTCTTTTTCGACTATTTTGCTCATAACTTCTTCGTACGAAGTGGGAATGACCTCATACTTTTTTTGTTACCTCTGTCTTTCAGTTCCCCACAGTATACAGGAAATTTTTTAGAATTTGGACGCTTAGCAATTGGTGTTTCATCCTTATTTTCAATGTAAAGGATGACTTCCCTCTTTATTTTTGGAATCAACATACGTAGAAATACAATTTGGATAACATGTAGAGCCTTTAAATGTATTATTATTTACCACAATCATTTTTTAGAAAATGTTATAATAAAAATGAGTTTATCTTGTTTATAGCTCGGTTTTAAAAAAAGGATTTTGACTTCTAACGAAGTCACTGGACTTCCTTGAGTCAATGCATCCAAAATGCAAGCCTTTTTCGACTCTCAAGCCTCTAGACAGGTAATTTGTGCAGGGAATATTTTTTCTGAAAATTTTCTATTAAAGGGGTGTCTTTCATTTTCATGATTTGGTCTTGATCATAGAGTTCCGATATCTAACAAAGCCTGCGAACTTCCTTGAGTCATTTGTGTTTATGGTATTTTATTCAAATTTTGCAATGATTATCTAGCTTAAAGAAGATTCCATAATCGTTGAGAAGTTATTAACGGTTGCAAACCTTATCTCCTTTTTTCCATTTTTTATTATAGGTAATCTATGACCTTTTTAAAAGATTAGAAGTTCATTATTAGAAGGGATATTTTGAGTTTGGTGCCTATAAATGGTACAGTTTCGCGTTTGGTGCCTAACTTTGTCAATATCTGAGTTTGGTGCCCAGTCAACGAATTGGCGTTGATTGACCGTGTTGACCATCCAATTTAGAGTTAAAAATGTGAAATTTCTAATAAAGTTCTAACCTCCGTTTTATTCACTAACTGCGCCCTATCTTCTACATACTCCATGTTTGAGAAATGAGAGTTGTTGATTTTCATTCACGAGGTTTTAGGTTCCACTCTTAATACCATTGCCATCTTCTTTCATTTCCAATCTCAAATCATACACTGCGCTACTATTATATTCTCATATGACCACCTGTTTACACAAAATTAAATCCAAAGTATAAGCATGGCTCCCTTCATTGTTTACCGGTAAATCATCCAAAATCTATTTCTCATGTAAACCCCAATAATCGTTTGCTTAAACCTTCAAACTAACCATCATTGTATTGAACAAATGAATCCATGTAAATGACCCTATTCATTTTTCAAATTAATCATTATTGTATTAATTAAATTTGTTTCCATTTTATGTAAATCCATAGTTATCGTGGAGGTCAGATAAGTCAGCACTATTTCTCCGGAACGCTCGTAACGTGTTTGGAAAATGATCTAGAGAGATTTCCCTACCGTGGTCCATGTTAGTGAACTAGTTAAATTATATAATGACTATTTAAACAATTATTCACAAAGACACGTATTTATTTACAAAACTTGGCGGGGGGCGAGCAACAAGTTGTGCTCCAACACAGCTTGTGAACGGTCCACCAGTCATCCGTTAAGTCAACTGCTTGATTGGGACCCACACCAAACTCAAATTCCGACAAAGTTAGGTACCAAAGGCAAAGGTGTGCCATTTTATAGGCACCAAACTCAAAATACCCCTTATTATAAATATTGTCTACTTATATAACTCTCTTTGTCCCCCAAGGGTTTGTGTAATCTCTTTTTCGACTATTTTGCTCATAACTTCTTCATACAAAGTGGGAATGACCTCATTCTTTTTCTGTTACCTCTATCTTTCAGTTCCCCACAGTATACAGGAAAACAATTTAGGTTTTGGACGCTTAGAAATTGGTGTTTGATCCTTATTTTGAATGTAAAGGATGAGTTCCCTCTTTATTTTGGAATCAGCATACGTAGAAATGCAATTTGGATAACATATAGAACCTTTAAATGTATTATTATTTACCACAATCATTTTCTAGAAAATTTTATAATAAAAATGAGTTTATCTAGTTTATAGTTTGGTTTTAAAAAAAGGATTTCGACTTCTAACGAAGTCACTGGACTTCCTTGAGTCAATGCATCCAAAATGCAAGCTTTTTTCGACTCTCAAGCCTCTAGACATGTAATTTGTGCAGGGAATATTTTTTCTGAAAATTTTCTATTAAAGGGGAGTCTTTCTGTTTCATGATTTGGTTTTGATCATAGAGTTCCGACATCTAACAAAGCCTGCGGACTTCCTTGAGTCATTTGTGTTTATGGTATTTTATTCAAATTTTGCAATGATTATCTAGCTTAAAGAAGATCCCATAATCGTTGAGAAGTTATTAACGGTTGCAAACCTTATCTCCTTCTTTCCATGTTTTATTATAGGTAATCTATGACCTTTTTAAAAGATTAGAAGTTCATTATTAGAAGGGATATTTTGAGTTTGGTGCCTATAAAATGGTACACTTTCGCGTTTGATGCCTAACTTTGTCAATATCTGAGTTTGGTGCCCTGTCAACGAATTGACATTGAATGACCGTGTTGACCATCCAATTTAGAGTTACAAATGTGAAATGTCTAATAAAATTCTAACCTCCGTTTTATTCACTAACTACGCCCTATCTTCTACATACTCCATGTTTGAGAAATGAGAGTTGTTAATTTTCATTCACGAGGTTTTAGGTTCCACTCTTAATACCATTGCCATCTTCTTTCATTTCCAATCTCAAATCATACACTGCGCTACTGTTATATTCTCATATGACCACCTGTTTACACAAAATTAAATCCAAAGTATAAGCATGGCTCCCTTCATTGTTTACCGGTAAATCATCCAAAATCTATCTCTCATGTAAACCCCAATAATCGTTTCCTTAAACCTTCAAACTAACCATTATTGTATTGAAAAAATGAATCCATGTAAATGACCCTATTCATTTTTTAAATTAATCATTATTGTATTAATTAAATTTGTTTCTATTTTATGTAAATCCATAGCTATCATGACAGTCAGATAAGTCAGCCTTATTTCTCCGGAATGCTCGTAACGTGTTTGGAAAATGATCTAGAGAGATTTCCCTACCTTGGTCCGTGTTAGTGAACTAGTTAAATTAAATAATGATTGTTTAACCAATTATTCACAAAGACACGTATTTATTTACAAAATTTGGCGGGG
>NW_020648749.1:380203-421475 GCF_003573695.1 Papaver somniferum
CGAGCAACAAGTTGTGCTCCAACACAGCTTGTGAACGGTCCACCAGTCATCCGTTAAGTCAACTGCTTGATTTGGACCCACGCCAAACTCAAATTCCGACAAAGTTAGGTACCAAAGGCAAAGGTGTGCCATTTTATAGGCACCAAACTCAAAATACCCCTTATTATAAATATTGTCTACTTATATAACTCTCTTTGTCCCCCAAGGGTTTGTGTAATCTCTTTTTCGACTATTTTGCTCATAACTTCTTCATACAAAGTGGGAATGACCTCATTCTTTTTCTGTTACCTCTGTTTTTCAGTTCCCCATAGTATACTGGAAAACAATTTAGGTTTTGGACGCTTAGAAATTGGTGTTTGATCCTTATTTTCAATGTAAAGGATGAGTTCCCTCTTTATTTTGGAATCAACATACGTAGAAATGCAATTTGGATAACATATAGAGCCTTTAAATGTATTATTATTTACCACAATCATTTTCTAGAAAATTTTATAATAAAAATGAGTTTATCTAGTTTATAGTTTGGTTTTAAAAAAAGGATTTCGACTTCTAACGAAGTCACTGGACTTCCTTGAGTCAATGCATCCAAAATGCAAGCTTTTTTCGACTCTCAAGCCTCTAGACAGGTAATTTGTGCAGGGAATATTTTTTCTGAAAATTTTCTATGAAAGGGGAGTCTTTCTGTTTCATGATTTGGTCTTGATCATAGAGTTCCGACATCTAACGAAGCCTGCGGACTTCCTTGAGTCATTTGTGTTTATGGTATTTTATTCAAATTTTGCAATGATTATCTATCTTAAAAAAGATCCCATAATCGTTGAGAAGTTATTAACGGTTGCAAACCTTATCTCCTTCTTTCCATGTTTTATTATAGGTAATATATGACCTTTTTAAAAGATTAGAAGTTAATTATTAGAAGGGATATTTTGAGTTTGGTGCCTATAAAATGGTACACTTTCGCGTTTGGTGCCTAACTTTGTCAATATCTGAGTTTGGTGCCCAGTCAACGAATTGGCGTTGATTGACCGTGTTGACCATCCAATTTAGAGTTAAAAATGTGAAATGTCTAATAAAATTCTAACCTCCGTTTTATTCACTAACTGCGCCCTATCTTCTACATACTCCATGTTTGAGAAATGAGAGTTGTTGATTTTCATTCACGAGGTTTTAGGTTCCACTCTTAATACCATTGCCATCTTCTTTCATTTCCAATCTCAAATCATACACTGCGCTACTATTATATTCTCATATGACCACCTGTTTACACAAAATTAAATCCAAAGTATAAGCATGGCTCCCTTCACTGTTTACCGGGAAATCATCCAAAATCTATTTCTCATGTAAACCCCAATAATTGTTTGCTTAAACCTTCAAACTAACCATCATTGTATTGAACAAATGAATCCATGTAAATGACCCTATTCATTTTTCAAATTAAACATTATTGTATTAATTAAATTTGTTTCCATTTTATGTAAATCCATAGTTATCGTGGAAGTCAGATAAGTCAGCACTATTTCTCCGGAACGCTCGTAACGTGTTTGGAAAATGATCTAGAGAGATTTCCCTACCATGGTCCATGTTAGTGAACTAGTTAAATTATATAATGATTGTTTAAACAATTATTCACAAAGACACGTATTTATTTACAAAACTTGGCGGGGGGGCGAGCAACAAGTTGTGCTCCAACACAGCTTGTGAACGGTCCACCAGTCATCCGTTAAGTCAACTGCTTGATTTGGACCCACGCCAAACTCAAATTCCGACAAAGTTAGGTACCAAAGGCAAAGGTGTGCCATTTTATAGGCACCAAACTCAAAATACCCCTTATTATAAATATTGTCTACTTATATAACTCTCTTTGTCCCCCAAGGGTTTGTGTAATCTCTTTTTCGACTATTTTGCTCATAACTTCTTCATACAAAGTGGGAATGACCTCATTCTTTTTCTGTTACCTCTATCTTTCAGTTCCCCACAGTATACAGGAAAACAATTTAGGTTTTGGACGCTTAGAAATTGGTGTTTGATCCTTATTTTCAATGTAAAGGATGAGTTCCCTCTTTATTTTGGAATCAACATACGTAGAAATGCAATTTGGATAACATATAGAGCCTTTAAATGTATTATTATTTACCACAATCATTTTCTAGAAAATTTTATAATAAAAATGAGTTTATCTAGTTTATATTTTGGTTTTAATAAAAGGATTTCGACTTCTAACGAAGTCACTGGACTTCCTTGAGTCAATGCATCCAAAATGCAAGATTTTTTCGACTCTCAAGCCTCTAGACAGGTAATTTGTGCAGGGAATATTTTTTCTGAAAATTTTCTATGAAAGGGGAGTCTTTCTGTTTCATGATTTGGTCTTGATCATAGAGTTCCGACATCTAACGAAGCCTGCGGACTTCCTTGAGTCATTTGTGTTTATGGTATTTTATTCAAATTTTGCAATGATTATCTAGCTTAAAGAAGATCCCATAATCGTTGAGAAGTTATTAACGGTTGCAAACCTTATCTCCTTCTTTCCATGTTTTATTATAGGTAATCTATGACCTTTTTAAAAGATTAGAAGTTCATTATTAGAAGGCATATTTTGAGTTTGGTGCCTATAAAATGGTACACTTTCGCGTTTGATGCCTAACTTTGTCAATATCTGAGTTTGGTGCCCTGTCAACGAATTGACGTTGAATGACCGTGTTGACCATCCAATTTAGAGTTAAAAATGTGAAATGTCTAATAAAATTCTAACCTCCGTTTTATTCACTAACTGCGCCCTATCTTCTACATACTCCATGTTTGAGAAATGAGAGTTGTTAATTTTCATTCACGAGGTTTTAGGTTCCACTCTTAATACCATTGCCATCTTCTTTCATTTCCAATCTCAAATCATACACTGCGCTACTATTATATTCTCATATGACCACCTGTTTACACAAAATTAAATCCAAAGTATAAGCATGGCTCCCTTCATTGTTTACCGGTAAATCATCCAAAATCTATCTCTCATGTAAACCCCAATAATCGTTTCCTTAAACCTTCAAACTAACCATTATTGTATTGAAAAAATGAATCCATGTAAATGACCCTATTCATTTTTCAAATTAATCATTATTGTATTAATTAAATTTGTTTCTATTTTATGTAAATCCATAGTTATCATGACAGTCAGATAAGTCAGCCTTATTTCTCCGGAACGCTCGTAACGTGTTTGGAAAATGATCTAGAGAGATTTCCCTACCGTGGTCCGTGTTAGTGAACTAGTTAAATTAAATAATGATTGTTTAAACAATTATTCACAAAGACACGTATTTATTTACAAAATTTGGCGGGGGGCCGAGCAACAAGTTGTGCTCCAACACAGCTTGTGAACGGTCCATCAGTCATCCGTTAAGTCAACTGCTTGATTTGGACCCACGCCAAACTCAAATTCCGACAAAGTTAGGTACCAAAGGCAAAGGTGTGCCATTTTATAGGCACCAAACTCAACATTCCCCTTATTATAAATATTGTCTACTTATATAACTCTCTTTGTCCCCCAAGGGTTTGTGTAATCTCTTTTTCGACTATTTTGCTCATAACTTCTTCATACGAAGTGGGAATGACCTCATTCTTTTTCTGTTACCTCTGTTTTTCAGTTCCCCACATTATACAGGAAATTTTTTAGGATTTGGACTCTTAGAAATTGGTGTTTTATCCTTATTTTTATTGTAAAGGATGAGTTCCCTCTTTATTTTTGGAATCAACATACGTAGAAATGCAATTTGGATAACATGTAGAGTCTTTAAATTTATTATTATTTACCACAATCATTTTTTAGAAAATTTTATAACAAAAATGAGTTTATCTAGTTTATAGTTTGGTTTTAAAAAAAGGATTTCGACTTCTAACGAAGTCACTGGACTTCCTTGAGTCAATGCATCCAAAATGCAAGCTTTTTTCGATTCTCAAGCCTGTAGACATGTAATTTGTGTAGGGAATATTTTTTCTGAAAATTTTCTATTAAAGGGGAGTCTTTCTGTTTCATGATTTGGTATTGATCATAGAGTTCCGACATCTAACGAGTCCTGCGGACTTCCTTGAGTCATTTGTACTTATGGTATTTTATTCAAATTTTGCAATAATTATCTAGGTTAAAGAAGATCCCATAATCGTTGAGAAGTTATTCACGGTTCCAAACCTTATCTCCTTCTTTCCATGTTTTATGATAGGTAATCTATGAACTTTTTAAAATATTAGAAGTTCATTATTAGAAGGGATATTTGTAGTTTGGTGCCTATAAAATGGTACACTTTCGCGTTTGGTGACTAACTTTGTCAATATCTGAGTTTGGTGCCCAGTCAACGAATTGGCGTTGATTGACCGTGTTGACCATCCAATTTAAGTTAAAAATGTGAAATGTGTAATAAAATTCTAACCTCCGTTTTATTCACTAACTGCGCCCTATCTTCTACATACTCCATGTTTGAGAAATGAGAGTTGTTGATGTTCATTCACGAGGTTTTAGGTTCCACTCTTAATACCATTGCCATCTTCTTTCATTCCTAATCTCAAATCATACACTGAGCTACTGTTATTTTCTCATATGACCACCTGTTTACATAAAATTAAATTCAAAGTATAAGCATAGCTCCCTTCATTGTTTACCGGTAAATCATCCAAAATCTATTTCTCATGTAAACCCCAATAATCATTTCCTTAAACCTTCAAACTCACCATTATTGTATTGAACAAATGAATCCATGTAAATGACCCTATTCATTTTTCAAATTAATCATTATTTTATTAATTAAATTTGTTTCCATTTTATGTAAATCCATAGTTATCGTGGCAGTCAGATAAGTCAGCCTTATTTCTCCGGAATGCTCGTAACGTGTTTGGAAAATGATCTAGAGAGATTTCCCTACAGTGGTCCGTGTTAGTGAACTAGTTAAATTAAATAATGATTAATTAAACAATTATTCACAAAGACACGTATTTATTTACAAAAGTTGGCGGGGGGCCGAGCAACAAGTTGTGCTCCAACACAGTTTGTGAACGGTCCACCAGTCATCCGTTAAGTCAACTGCTTGATTGGGACCAACACCAAACTCAAATTCCGACAAAGTTAGGTACCAAAGGCAAAGGTGTGCCATTTTATAGGCACCAAACTCAACATACCCCTTATTATAAATATTGTCTACTTATATAACTCTCTTTGTCCCCCAAGGGTTTGTGTAATCTCTTTTTCGACTATTTTGCTCATAACTTCTTCATACGAAGTGGGAATGACCTCATTCTTTTTCTGTTACCTCTGTTTTTCAGTTCCCCACAGTATACAGGAAATTTTTTAGGATTTGGACTCTTAGTAATTGGTGTTTTATCCTTATTTTTAATGTAAAGGATGAGTTCCCTCTTTATTTTTGGAATCAACATACGTAGAAATGCAATTTGGATAACATGTAGAGCCTTTAAATTTATAATTATTTACCACAATCATTTTTTAGAAAATTTTATAACAAAAATGAGTTTATCTAGTTTATAGTTTGGTTTTAAAAAAAGGATTTCGACTTCTAACGAAGTCACTGGACTTCCTTGAGTCAATGCATTCAAAATGCAAGCTTTTTTCGATTCTCAAGCCTGTAGACATGTAATTTGTGTAGGGAATATTTTTTCTGAAAATTTTGTATTAAAGGGGAGTCTTTCTGTTTCATGATTTGGTCTTGATCATAGAGTTCCGACATCTAACGAAGCCTGCGGACTTCCTTGAGTCATTTGTACTTATGGTATTTTATTCAAATTTTGCAATGATTATCTAGCTTAAAGAAGATCCCATAATCGTTGAGAAGTTATTCACGGTTCCAAACCTTATCTCCTTCTTTCCATGTTTTATGATAGGTAATCTATGAACTTTTTAAAAGATTAGAAGTTCATTATTAGAAGGGATATTTGTAGTTTGGTGCCTATAAAATGGTACACTTTCGCGTTTGGTGACTAACTTTGTCAATACCTGAGTTTGGTGCCCAGTCAACGAATTGGCGTTGATTGACCGTGTTGACCATCCAATTTAATTTAAAAATGTGAAATGTGTAATAAAATTCTAACCTCCGTTTTATTCACTAACTGCGCCCTATCTTCTACATACTCCATGTTTGAGAAATGAGAGTTGTTGATGTTCATTCACGAGGTTTTAGGTTCCACTCTTAATACCATTGCCATCTTCTTTCATTGCTAATCTCAAATCATACACTGAGCTACTGTTATTTTCTCATATGACCACCTGTTTACATAAAATTAAATTCAAAGTATAAGCATAGCTCCCTTCATTGTTTACCGGTAAATCATCCAAAATCTATTTCTCATGTAAACCCCAATAATCATTTCCTTAAACCTTCAAACTCACCATTATTGTATTGAACAAATGAATACATGTAAATGACCCTATTCATTTTTCAAATTAATCATTATTTTATTAATTAAATTTGTTTCCATTTTATGTAAATCCATAGTTATCGTGGCAGTCAGATAAGTCAGCCTTATTTCTCCGGAATGCTCGTAACGTGTTTGGAAAATGATCTAGAGAGATTTCCCTACAGTGGTCCGTGTTAGTGAGCTAGTTAAATTAAATAATGATTAATTAAACAATTATTCACAAAGACACGTATTTATTTACAAAAGTTGGCGGGGGGCCGAGCAACAAGTTGTGCTCCAACACAGCTTGTGAACGGTCCACCAGTCATCCGTTAAGTCAACTGCTTGATTGGGACCAACACCAAACTCAAATTCCGACAAAGTTAGGTACCAAAGGAAAAGGTGTGCCATTTTATAGGCACCAAACTCAAAATACCCCTTATTATAAATATTGTCTACTTATATAACTCTCTTTGTCCCCCAAGGGTTTGTGTAATCTCTTTTTCGACTATTTTGCTCATAACTTCTTCATACGAAGTGGGAATGACCTCATTCTTTTTTTGTTACCTCTGTCTTTGAGTTCCCCACGGTATACAGGAAAACAATTTAGGTTTTGGATGCTTAACAATTGGTTTTTCATCCTTATTTTCAATGTAAAGGATGACTTCCCTCTTTATTTTTGGAATCAACATACGTAGAAATGCAATTTGGATAACACGTAGAGACTTTAAATGTATTATTATTTACCACAATCATATTCTAAAAAAATTTATAATAAAAATGAGTTTATATAGTTTATAGTTTGGTTTAAAAAAAAGGATTTCGACTTTTAACGAAGTCACTGGACTTCCTTGAGTGAATGCATCCAAAATGCAAGATTTTTTCGACTCTCAAGCCTCTAGACATGTAATTTGTGCAGGGAATATTTTTTCTGAAAATTTTCTAATAAAGGGGAGTCTTTCTGTTTCATGATTTGGTCTTGATCATAGAGTTCCGACATCTAACGAAGCCTGCGGACTTCCTTGACTCATTTGTGTTTATGGTATTTTATTCAAATTTTGCAACGATTATGGGATCTTCTTTAAGCTAGATAATCATTGCAAAATTTGAATAAAATACCATAAGTACAAATGACTCAAGGAAGTCCAGTGACTTCGTTAGAAGTCGAAATCCTTTTTTTAAAACCAAACTATAAACTACATAATCTCATTTTTATAATAAAATTTTCTACAAAATGATTGTGGTAAAAAAAATAATACATTTAAAGGCTCTACATGTTATCCAAATTGCATTTTTACGTATGTTGATTCCAAAAATAAAGAGGGAAGTCATCCTTTACATTGAAAATAAGGATGAAACACCAATTGTTAAGCGTCCAAATCCTAAAAAATTTCCGGATTACTGTGGGGAACTGAAAGACAGAGGTAACAGAAAAAAAAATGAGGTCATTCCCACTTCGTATGAAGAAGTTATGAGCAAAATAGTCGAAAAAGAGATTACACAAAACCTTGGGGGACAAAGAGAGTTATATAAGTAAAAAATATTTATAATAAGGGGTATTTTGAGTTTGGTGCCTATAAAATGGCACACCTTTTCCTTTGGTATCTAACTTTGTCGGAATTTGAGTTTGTGTGGGTCCCAACCAAGCAGTTGACTTAACGGATGACTGGTGGACCGTTCACAAGCTGTGTTGGAGCACAACTTGTTGCTCCCCCCCCGCCAACTTTTGTAAATGAATACGTGTCTTTTTGAATAATTGTTTAAACAATAATTATTTAATTTAACTAGTTCACTAACACGGACCACGGTAGGGAAATCTCTCTAGATCATTTTCCAAACACGTTACGAGCGTTCCAGAGAAATAAGGCTGACTTATCTGACTTCCATGATAACTATGGATTTACATAAATTTGAAACAAATTTAATTAATACAATAATGATTAATTTGAAAAATGAATAGGGTCATTTACATGGATTCATTTGTTCAATGCGATAATGGTTAGTTTGTAGGTTTAAGGAAACGATTATTGGGGTTTACATGAGAGATAGATTTTGGAAGATTTACGGGTAAACAATGAAGGGAGCTATGCTTATACTTTGTATTTAATTTTGTGTAAACAGGTGGTCATATGAGAAAATAACAGTAGTTCGGTGTATGATTTGAGATTAGCAATGAAAGAAGATGTTAATGGCATTAAGAGTGGAACCTAAATCCTCGTGAATGAAAATCAACAACTCTAATTTCTCAAACAAGGAGTATGTAGAAGATAAGGCGCGGTTAGTGCATAAAACGGAGTTTAGAAGCTTATTAAACATTTAAAAAATTTTAACTCTAAATTGGATGGTCAACACGGTGTCAATCAACGCCAATTCGTTGACTGGGCACCAAACTCAGATATTGACAAAGTTAGGCACCAAACGCAAAAGTGTACCATTTTATAGGCACCAAACTCGAAATATCCCTTCTAATAATGAACTTCTAATATCGTAAAAAGGTCATAGATTACCTATAATAAAACATGGAAATAAGGAGATAAGGTTTTCAACCGTTAATACCTTCTCAACGATTCTGGGATCTTCTTTAAGCTAGATAATCATCGCAAAATTTGAATAAAATACCATAAACACAAATGACTCAAGGAAGTCCGCAGGCTTTGTTAAATATCGGAACTCTATGATCAAGACCAAATCATGAAACAGAAAGACTCCCCTTTAATAGAAAATTTTTAGAAAAAATATTTCCTGCACAAATTACATGTCTAGAGGCTTGAGAGTCGAAAAAAGCTTGCATTTTGGATGCATTGACTCAAGGAAGTCCAGTGACTTCGTTAGAAGTCGAAATCCTTTTTTTAAACCAAATTATAAACTACATAATCTCATTTTTATAATAAAATTTTCTAAAAAATGATTGTGGTAAAAAAATAATACATTTAAAGGCTCTACATGTTATCCAAATTGCATTTCTACGTATGTTGATTCCAAAAATAAAGAGGGAAGTCATCCTTTACATTGAAAATAAGGATGAAACACCAATTGCTAAGCGTCCAAATCCTAAAAATTTCCGGATTACTGTGGGGAACTGAAAGACAGAGATAACAGAAAAAAAAAAAAGAGGTCATTCCCACTTCATATGAAGAAGTTATAAGCAAAATAGTCGAAAAAGAGATTACACAAAACCTTGGGGGACAAAGAGAGTTATATAAGTAGACAATATTTATAATAAGTGGTATTTTGAGTTTGGTGCCTATAAAATGGCACACATTTTCCTTTGGTACCTAACTTTGTCGGAATTTGAGTTTGGTGTGAGTCCCAACCAAGCAGTTGACTTAACAGATGACTGGTGGACCGTTCACAAGCTGTGTTTGAGCACAACTTGTTGCTCGCCCCCCCGCCAACTTTTGTAAATAACTACGTTTCTTTGTGAATAATTGTTTAAACAATCATTATTTAATTTAATTAGTTCACTAACACGGACCACGGTAGGGAAATCTCTCTAGATCATTTTCCAAACGCGTCACGAGCGTTCCATAGAAATAAGGCTGACTTATCTGACTGCCATGATAACTATGGATTTACATAAAATGGAAACAAATTTAATTAATACAATAATGATTAATTTGAAAAATGAATAGGGTCATTTACATGGATTCATTTGTTCAATACAATAATGGTTAGTTTGAAGGTTTAAGGAAACGATTATTGGGGTTTACATGAGAGATAGATTTTGGATGATTTACGGGTAAACAATGAAGGGAGCTATGCTTATACTTTGGATTTAATTTTGTGTAAACAGGTGTTCATATGAGAAAATAATAGTATCTCGGTGTATGATTTGAGATTAGCAATGAAAGAAGATGGCAATGGTATTAAGAGTGGAACCAAAAACCTCGTGAATGAAAATCAACAACTCTCATTTCTCAAACATGGAATATGTAGAAGATAAGGCGCAGTTAGTGAATAAAAACGGAGTATAGAATTTTTTTAGACATTTAACATTTTTAACTCTAAATTGGATGGTCAACACGGTGTCAATCAACCCCAATTCGTTGACTGGGCACCAAACTCATATATTGACAAAGTTAGGCACCAAACGCGAAAGTGTACCATTTTGTAGGCACCAAACTCGAAATATCCCTTCTAATAATGAACTTCTAATCTCTTAAAAAGGTCATAGATTACCTATAATAAAAAATGGAAATAAGGAGATAAGGTTTGCAACCGTTAATAACTTTTCAAAAATTATGGGATCTTCCTTAAGCTACATAATCATTGCAAAATTTGAATAAAATACCATAAACACAAATGACTCAAGGAAGTCCGAAGGCTTCGTTAGATGTTGGAACTATATGATCAAGACCAAATCATGAAACAGAAAGACTCCCCTTTAATAGAAAATTTTTAGAAAAAATATTCCCTACACAAATTACATGTCTACAGGCTTGAAAATCGAAAAAAGCTTGCATTTTGGAAGCATTGACTCAAGGAAGTCCAGTGACTTCGTTAGAAGTCGAAATCCTTTTTTTAAAACCAAACAATAAACTAGATAAAATCATTTTTATTATAAAATTTTCTAAAAAATGATTGTGGTAAAAAATAATACATTTAAAGGATCTACATGTTATACAAATTGCATTTCTACGTTTGTTGATTCCAAAAATAAAGAGGGAAGTCATCCTTTACATTGAAAATAAGGATGAAACACCAATTGCTAAGCGTCCAAATCCTAAAGATTTTCTTGTATAATGTCGGGAACTGAAAGATAGAGGTAAAAGAAAAAGAATGAGGTCATTCCCACTTCGTATGAAGAAGTTATGAGCAAAATAGTCGAAAAAGAGATTACACAAAACCTTGGGGGACAAAGAGAGTTATATAAGTAGACAATATTTATAATAAGGGGTATTTTGAGTTTGATGCCTATAAAATGGCACACCGTTTCCTTTGGTACCTAACTTTGTCGGAATTTGAGTTTGGTATAGGTCCCAACCAAGCAGTTGACTTAACAGATAACTGGTGGACCGTTCACAAGCTGTGTTGGAGCACAACTTGTTGCTCGGCCCCCCGCCAACTTTTGTAAATGAATACGTGTCTTTTTAAATAATTGTTTAAACAATCATTATTTAATTTAACTAGGTCACTAACACGGACCACGGTAGGGAAATCTCTCTAGATCATTTTCCTAACACGTTACGAGCGTTCCAGAGAAATAAGGCTGACTTATCTGACTGCCATGATAACTATGGATTTACATAAAATGGAAACAAATTTAATTAAAACATTAATGAGTAATTTGAAAAATGAATAGGGTCATTTACATGGATTGATTTGTTCAATACAATAATGGTTAGTTTGAAAGTTTAAGGAAACGATTATGGGGGTTTACATGAGAGATAGATTTTGGGTTATTTACGGGTAAACAATGAAGGGAGCTCTGCTTATACTTTGTATTTAATTTTGTGTAAACAGGTGGTCATATGAGAAAATAACAGTAGCTCGGTGTATGATTTGAGATTAGCAATGTAAGAAGATGGCAATGGTATTAATAGTGGAACCTAAAACTTCGTGAATGAAAATCAACAACTCTCATTTCTCAAACATGGAGTATGTAGAAGATAAGGTGCAGTTAGTGAATAAAACGGAGTTTAGAAGTTTATTAGACATTTAACATTTGTTAACTCTAAATTGGATGGTCAACACGGTGTCAATCAACGCCAATTCGTTGACTGTGCACCAAACTCAGATATTGACAAAGTAGGGAACCAAACGCGAAAGTGTACCATTTTATAGGCACCAAACTCGAAATATCCCTTCTAATAATGAACTTATATTCTCTTAAAAAGGTCATAGATTACCTATAATAAAACATGGAAAGAATGAGATAAGGTTTGCAACCGTTAATAACTTCTCAACGATTATGGGATCTTCTTTAAGCTAGATAATCATCGCAAAATTTGAATAAAATACCATAAACACAAATGACTCAAGGAAGTCCGCAGGATTCGTTAGATTTCGGAACTCTATGATCAAGACCAAATCATGAGACAGAAAGACTCCCCTTTAATAGAAAATTTTCAGAAAAAATATTTCCTGCACAAAATACATGTCTAGAGGCTTGAGAGTCGAAAAAAGCTTGCATTTTGGATGCATTGACTCAAGGAATTCCAGTGACTTCGTTAGAAGTCGAAATCCTTTTTTTAAAACCAAAATATAAACTAGATAAACTCATTTTTATTATAAAATTTTCTAAAAAATGATTATGGTAAAAAATAATACATTTAAAGGCTCTACATGTTATCCAAATTGCATTTCTACGTATGTTGATTCCAAAAATAAAGAGGAAAGTCTTCCTTTACATTGAAAATAAGGATGAAACACCAATTGTTAAGCATCCAAATACTAAATATTTTCCTGTATACTGTGGGGAACTGAAATACAGAGGTAACAGAAAAAGAATGAGGTCATTCCCACTTCGTATGAAGAAGTTATGAGCAAAATAGTCGAAAAAGAGATTACACAAAACCTTGGGGAACAAAGAGAGTTATATAAGTAGACAATATTTATAATAAGGGTATATTTTGAGTTTGGTGCCTATAAAATGGCACATCTTTTCCTTTGGTACCTAACTTTGTCGGAATTTGAGTTTGTGTGGGTCCCAACCGAGCAGTTGACTTAAAGGATGACTGGAGGACCGTTCACAAGCTGTGTTGGAGCACAACTTGTTGCTCGGCCCCCCGCCAACTTTTGTAAATAAATGCGTTTCTTTGTGAATAATTGTTTCAAAAATCATTATTTAATTTAACTAGTTCACTAACACGGACCAAGGTAGGGAATCTCTCTAGATCATTTTTCAAACACGTTACGAGCGTTCTAGAGAAATAAGGCTGACTTGTTTGACTGCCATGATAACTATGGATTTACATAAAATGGAAACAAATTAAATTGATACAATAATGATTAATTTAAAAAATGAATAGGGTCATTTACATGGATTCATTTGTTCAATACAATAATGGTTAGTTTGAATGTCTAAGGAAACAATTATTGGGGTTTACATGAGAGATGGATTTTGGATGATTTACCGGTAAACAATGAAGGGAGCTATGCTTATACTTTGTATTTAATTTTGTGTAAACAGGTGTTCATTTGAGAAAATAACAGTAGCTCGGTGTATGATTTGAGATTAGCAATGAAAGAAGATGGCAATGGTATTAAGAGTGGAACCAAAAACCTCGTGAATGAAAATCAACAACTCTCATTTCTCAAACATGGAGTATGTAGAACATAAGGCGCAGTTAGTGAATAAAACGGAGTATAGAATTTTATTAGACATTTCACATTTTTAACTCTAAATTGGATGGTCAACACGGTCAATCAACCCCAATTCGTTGACTGGGCACCAAACTCAGATATTTAAAAATTTAGGCACCAAACGCGAAAGTGTACCATTTTATAGGAACCAAAATCGAAATATCCCTTCTAATAATGAACTTCTAATCTCTTAAAAAGTTCATAGATTACCTATAATAGAACATGGAAAGAAGGAGATAAGGTTTGCAACCGTTAATAACTTCTCAAAGATTATGGGATCTTCTTTAAGCTAGATAATCATCGTAAAATTTGAATAAATTACCATAAACACAAATGACTCAAGGAAGTCCGCAGGCTTCGTTAGATGTCGGAACTCTATGATCAAGACCAAATCATGAAACAGAAAGACTCCCCTTTAATAGAAAATTTTCAGAAAAAATATTTCCTGCACAAATTACATGTCTAGAGGCTTGAGAGTCGAAAAAAGCTTGCATTTTGGATGCATTGACTCAAGGAAGTCCAGTGACTTCGTTAGAAGTCGAAATCCTTTTTTTAAAAACAAAATATAAACTAGATAAACTCATTTTTATTATAAAATTTTCTAAAAAATGATTATGGTAAAAAATAATACATTTAAAGGCTCTACATGTTATCCAAATTGCATTTCTACGTATGTTGATTCCAAAAATAAAGAGGAAAGTCATCCTTTACATTGAAAATAAGGATGAAACACCAATTTCTAAGCATCCAAATCCTAAATATTTTCCTGTATACTGTGGGGAACTGAAAGAAAGAGGTAACAGATAAAAGAATGAGGTCATTCCCACTTCGTATGAAGAAGTTATGAGCAAAATAGTCGAAAAAGAGTTTACACAAAAACAAAGAGAGTTATATAAGTAGACAATATTTATAATAAGGGTATTTTGAGTTTGGTGCCTATAAAATGGCACATCTTTTCCTTTGGTACCTAACTTTGTCGGAATTTGAGTTTGTGTGGGTCCCAACCGAGCAGTTGACTTAACGGATGACTGGAGGACCGTTCACAAGATGTGTTGGAGCACAACTTGTTGCTCGGCCCCCCGCCAACTTTTGTAAATAAATACGTTTCTTTGTGAATAATTGTTTCAAAAATCATTATTTAATTTAACTAGTTCACTAACACGGACCACGGTAGGGAATCTCTCTAGATCATTTTCCAAACACGTTACGAGCGTTCCAGAGAAATAAGGCTGACTTATTTGACTGCCATGATAACTATGGATTTACATAAAATGGAAACAAATTAAATTGATACAATAATGATTAATTTAAAAAATGAATAGGGTCATTTACATGGATTCATTTGTTCAATACAATAATGGTTAGTTTGAATGTCTAAGGAAACAATTATTGGGGTTTACATGAGAGATAGATTTTGGATGATTTACCGGTAAACAATGAAGGGAGCTATGCTTATACTTTGTATTTAATTTTGTGTAAACAGGTGTTCATTTGAGAAAATAACAGTAGCTCGGTGTATGATTTGAGATTAGCAATGAAAGAATATGGCAATGGTATTAAGAGTGGAACCAAAAACCTCGTGAATGAAAATCAACAACTCTCATTTCTCAAACATGGAGTATGTAGAACATAAGGCGCAGTTAGTGAATAAAACGGAGTATAGAATTTTATTAGACATTTCACATTTTTAACTCTAAATTGGATGGTCAACACGGTCAATCAACCCCAATTCGTTGACTGGGCACCAAACTCAGATATTTAAAAATTTAGGCACCAAACGCGAAAGTGTACCATTTTATAGGAACCAAAATCGAAATATCCCTTCTAATAATGAACTTCTAATCTCTTAAAAAGTTCATAGATTACCTATAATAGAACATGGAAAGAAGGAGATAAGGTTTGCAACCGTTAATAACTTCTCAAAGATTATGGGATCTTCTTTAAGCTAGATAATCATCGTAAAATTTGAATAAATTACCATAAACACAAATGACTCAAGGAAGTCCGCAGGCTTCGTTAGATGTCGGAACTCTATGATCAAGACCAAATCATGAAACAGAAAGACTCCCCTTTAATAGAAAATTTTCAGAAAAAATATTTCCTGCACAAATTACATGTCTAGAGGCTTGAGAGTCGAAAAAAGCTTGCATTTTGGATGCATTGACTCAAGGAAGTCCAGTGACTTCGTTAGAAGTCGAAATCCTTTTTTTAAAAACAAAATATAAACTAGATAAACTCATTTTTATTATAAAATTTTCTAAAAAATGATTATGGTAAAAAATAATACATTTAAAGGCTCTACATGTTATCCAAATTGCATTTCTACGTATGTTGATTCCAAAAATAAAGAGGAAAGTCATCCTTTACATTGAAAATAAGGATGAAACACCAATTTCTAAGCATCCAAATCCTAAATATTTTCCTGTATACTGTGGGGAACTGAAAGATAGAGGTAACAGATAAAAGAATGAGGTCATTCCCACTTCGTATGAAGAAGTTATGAGCAAAATAGTCGAAAAAGAGGTTATACAAAACCTTGGGGGACAAAGAGAGTTATATAAGTAGAAAATATTTATAATAAGGGATATTTTGAGTTTGGTGCCTATAAAATGGCACACCTTTGCCTTTGGTACCTAACTTTGTCGGAATTTGAGTTTGGTGTGGGTCCCAACCAAGCAGTTGACTTAACGGATGACTGGTGGACCGTTCACAAGCTGTGTTGGAGCACGACTTGTTGCTCGGCCCCCCGCCAACTTTTGTATATGAATACATGTCTTTGTGAATAATTATTTATGCAAATTATTTAATTTAACTAGTTCACTAACACGGACCACGGTAGGGAAATCTCTCTAGATCATTTTCCAAACACGTTACGAGTGTTCCAGAGAAATAAGGCTGACTTATCTGACTGCCATGATAACTATGGATTTACATAAAGTTGAAAAAAATTTAATAAATACAATAATGATTAATTTGAAAAATAAATAGGGTCATTTACATGGATTCGTTTGTCCAATACAATAATGGTTAGTTTGAAGGTTTAAGGAAATGATTGTTGGGGTTTACATGAGAGATAGATTTTGGATGATTTACCGGTAAACAATGAAAGGATCTATGGTTATACTTTGGATTTAATTTTGTGTAAACAGGTGGTCATATGAGAAAATAACAGTAGCTCAGTGTATTATTTGAGATTAGCAATGAAAGAAGATGGCAATGGTATCAAGAGTGGAACCTAAAACCTCGTGAATGAAAATCAACAACTCTCATTTCTCAAACATGGAGTATGTAGAAGATAAGGCGCAGTTAGTGAATAAAACGGAGTTTAGAAGTTTATTAGACATTTAACATTTTTAACTCTAAATTGGATGTTCAACACGGTGTCAATCAACGCCAATTCGTTGACTGGGCACCAAACTCAGATATTGACAAAGTGAGGCACCAAACGCGAAAGTGTACCATTTTATTGGAACCAAACTCGAAATATCCCTTCTAATAATGAACTTCTAATATCTTAAAAGGTCATAGATTACCTATAATAAAACATGGAAAAAAGGAGATAAGCTTTTCAACCGTTAATAACTTCTCAACGATTATGGGATCTTCTTTAAGTTATATAATCATCGTAAAATTTGAATAAATTACCATAAACACAAATGACTCAAGGAAGTCTGCAGGCTTCGTTAGATATCGGAACTCTATGATCAAGACCAAATCATGAAACAGAAAGACTCCCCTTTAATAGAAAATTTTCAGAAAAAATATTTCCTGCACAAATTACATGTCTAGAGGCTTGAGAGTCGAAAAAAGTTTGCATTTTGGATGCATTGACTCAAGGAAGTCCAGTGACTTCGTTAGAAGTCGAAATCCTTTTTTTAAAACCAAACTATAAACTAGATAAACTCATTTTTATTATAAAATTTTCTAAAAAAGGATTGTGGTAAAAAATAATACATTTAAAGACTCTACATGTTATCCAAATTGCATTTCGACGTATGTTGATTCCAAAAATAAAGAGGGAAGTCATCCTTTACATTGAAAATAAGGATGAAACACCAATCGCTAAGCGTCCAAATCCTAAAAATCTTCCTTTATATTGTGGGGAACTGAAAGACAGAGGTAACAGAAAAAGAATGAGGTCATTCCCACTTCGTATGAAGAAGTTATGAGCAAAATAGTCGAAAAAGAGATTACACAAAACCTTGGGGGAAAAAGAGAGTTATATTAGTAGAAAATATTTATAATAAGGGGTATTTTGAGTTTGGTGCCTATAAAATGGCACACCTTTTCCTTTGGTACCTAACTTTGTCGGAATTTGAGTTTGTGTGGGTCCCAACCGAGCAGTTGACTTAACGGATGACTGGAGGACCGTTCACAAGCTGTGTTGGAGCACAACTTGTTGCTCGGCCCCCCGCCAACTTTTGTAAATAAATACGTTTCTTTGTGAATAATTGTTTAAACAATAATTATTTAATTTAACTAGTTCACTAACACGGACCACGGTAGGGAATCTCTCTAGATCATTTTCCAAACACGTTACGAGCGGTCCAGAGAAATAAGGCTGACTTATCTGACGGCCATGATAACTATGGATTTACATAAAATGGAAACAAATTTAATTAATACAATAATTATTAATTTGAAAAATGAATAGGGTCATTTACATGGATTCATTTGTTCAATACAATAATAGTTAGTTTGAATGTTTAAGGAAACGATTATTGGGGTTTACATGAGAGATAGATTTTGGATGATTTACGGGTAAACAATGAAGGGAGCTATGCTTATACTTTGGATTTAATTTTGTGTAAACAGGTGGTCATATGAGAAAATAATAGTAGCTCAGTGTATGATTTGAGATTAGCAATGAAAAAAGATGGCAATGGTATTAAGGGTGGAACCTAAATCCTCGTAAATGAAAATCAACAACTCTCGTTTCTCAAACATGGAGTATGTAGAAGATAAGCCGCAGTTAGTGAATAAAACGGAGTTTAGAATTTTATTAGACATTTAACATTTTTAACTCTAAATTGGATGGTCAACAGGGTGTCAATCAACGCCAATTCGTTGATTGGGCACCAAACTCAGATATTGACAAAGTAAGGCACCAAACGCTAAAGTGTACCATTTTATAGGCATCAAACTCGAAATATCCTTTCTAATAATGAACTTATAATCTATTAAAAAGGTCATAGATTATCTATAATAAAACATGGAAAGAAGGAGATAAGGTTTTCAACCGTTAATAACTTCTCAACGATTATGGGATCTTCTTTAAGCAAGATAATCATTGCAAAATTTGAATAAAATACCATAAACACAAATGACTCAAGGAAGTTCGCAGGCTTCGTTAGATGTTGGAACTCTATGATCAAGACCAAATCATGAAACAGAAAGACTCCCCTTTAATAGAAAATTTTTAGAAAAAATATTTCCTGCACAAATTACATGTGTAGAGGCTTGAGAGTCGAAAAAAGCTTGCATTTTGGATGCATTGACTCAAGGAAGTCTAATGACTTCGTTAGAAGTCGAAATCCTTTTTTTATAACAAAACTATAAACTAGATAAACTCATTTTATTTATAAAATTTTCTAAAAAATAATTGTGGTAAAAAATAATACATTTAAATGCTATACATGTTATCCAAATTGCATTTCTACGTATGTTGATTCCAAAAATAAAGAGGGAAATTATCCTTTACATTGAAAACAAGGATGAAACACCAATTGATAAGCGTCCAAATCCTAAAAAATTTCCTGTATACTGTGGGGAACTGAAAGACATAGGTAACAGAAAAAGAATGAGGTCATTCCCACTTCGTATGAAGAAGTTATGAGCAAAATAGTCGAAAAAGAGTTTACACAAAACCTTGGGAGACAAAGAGAGTTATAAAAGTATACAATATTTATAATAAGGGATATTTTGAGTTTGGTGCCTATAAGCACACCCTTGCCTTTGGTACCTAACTTTGTCGGAATTTGAGTTTGTGTGGGTCCCAACCGAGCAGTTGACTTAACGGATGACTGGAGGACCGTTCACAAGCTGTGTTGGAGCACAACTTGTTGCTCGGCCCCCCGCCAACTTTTGTAAATAAATACGTTTCTTTGTGAATAATTGTTTAAACAATCATTATTTAATTTAACTAGTTCACTAACACGGACCACGGTAGGGAATCTCTCTAGATCATTTTCCAAACACGTTACGAGCGTTCCAGAGAAATAAGGCTGACTTATATGACTGCCATGATAACTGTGGATTTACATAAAATGGAAATAAATTTAATTAATACAATAATTATTAATTTGAAAAATGAATAGGGTCATTTACATGGATTCATTTGTTCAATACAATAATGGTTAGTTTGAATGTTTAAGGAAACGATTATTTGGGTTTACATGAGAGATAGATTTTGGATGATTTACGGGTAAACAATGAAGGGAGCTATGCTTATACTTTGGATTTAATTTTGTGTAAACAGGTGGTCATATGAGAAAATAACAGTAGCTCAGTGTATGATTTGAGATTAGCAATGAAAGAAGATGGCAATGGTATTAAGGGTGGAACCTAAAACCTCGTGAATGAAAATCAACAACTCTCGTTTCTCAAACTTGGAGTATGTAGAAGATAGGGCGCAGTTAGTGAATAAAACGGAGTTTAGAATTTTATTAGACATTTAACATTTTTAACTCTAAATTGGATGGTCAACAGGGTGTCAATCAACGCCAATTCGTTGATTGGGCACCAAACTCAGATATTGACAAAGTTAGGCACCAAACGCGAAAGTGTACCATTTTATAGGCACCAAACTCGAAATATCCCTTCTAATAATGAACTTCTAATCTATTAAAAAGGTCATAGATTATCTATAATAAAACATGGAAAGAAGGAGATAAGGTTTTCAACCGTTAATAACTTCTCAACGATTATGGGATCTTCTTTAAGCTAGATAATCATTCCAAAATTTGAATAAAATACCATAAACACAAATGACTCGAGGAAGTTCGCAGGCTTCGTTAGATGTTGGAGAAACGAGAGTTTGAGAAGATCCCAGAATTTTGCCTATAAAATTTCGCAGGCTTAAAGAAGATCCCAGAATTGTTGCGAAGTTATTAACGGTTGCAAACCTTATCTCCATCTTTCCATGTTTAATTATAGGTAATCTATGACCTTTTTAAGAGATTAGAAGTTCATTATTAGAAGGGATATTTCATTTTGGTACCTATAAAATGGTACACTTTCGCGTTTGGTGCATAACTTTGTCAATATCTGAGTTTGGTGCCCGGTCAACGAATTGGCGTTGATTGACACCGTGTTTACCATCCAATTTAGAGTTAAAAATGTGAAATGTCTAATAAAATTCTAAACTCCGATTTATTCACTAACTGCGCCCTATCTTTTACATACTCCAAGTTTGAGAAATGAGAGTGTTGATTTTCATTCACGAGGTTTTAGGTTCCACTCTTAATACCATTGCCATCTTCTTTCATTGCTAATCTCAAATCATACACTGAGCTACTGTTATTTTATCATATGACAACCTGTTTGCACAAAATTAAATCCAAAGTATAAGCATAGATCCCTTTATTGTTTACCGGTAAATCATCCAAAATCTATCTCTCATGTAAACCCCAATAATCGTTTCCTTAAACATTCAAACTAACCATTATTGTATTGAACAAAGGAATCCATGTAAATGACCCTATTAATTTTTCAAATTTATCATTATTGTATTAATTAAATTTGTTTCCATTTTATGTAAATCCATATTTATCATGGCAGTCAGATAAGTCAGCCTTATTTCTCCCGAACACTCGTAACGTGTTCGGAAAATGCTCTAGAGAGATTTCCCTAATGTCGTCCGTGTTAGTGAATTAGTTAAATTAAACAATTATTGTTTAAACAATTATTGACAAATACACGTATTTATTTACAAAAGTTGGCAGGGGGCCGAGCAACAAGTTGTGCTCCAACACAGCTTGTGAACGGTCAACCAGTCATCCGATAAGTCAACTGCTTGATTGGGATCCTCATCAAACTCAACTTCTGATTAAGTTAGGTACCAAAGGCAAAGGGATGCCATTTTATAGGCACCAAGCTCAAAATATCTCTTATTATAAATATTGTCTACTTATATGACTCTCTTTGTCCCCCAAGGTTTTGTGTAATCTCTTTTTCGACTATTTTTCCCATAACTTCTTCATACGAAGTGGGAATGACATCATTCCTTTTCTGTTACCTCTGTCTTTCAGTTCCCCACAGTATACGAGAAAATTTTTAGGATTTGGGCGATTAATAATTGGTTTTTCATCCTTATTTTCAATGTAAAGGATGACTTCCCTCTTTATTTTTGGAATCAACATACGTAGAAATGCAATTTGCATATCATGTAGAGCTGTTAAATGTATTATTTTTTACCGCAATCCTTTTTTATAAAATTTTATAATAAAAATGAGTTTATCTAGTTTATAGTTTGGTTTTAAAAAAAGGATTTCGACTTCTAACGAAGTCACTGGACTTCCTTGAGTCAATGCATCCAAAATGCAAGATTTTTTCGACTCTCAAGCCTCTAGACATGTAATTTGTGACGGAAATATTTTCTCTGAAAATTTTATATTAAAGGGGAGTCTTTCTGTTTCATGATTTGGTCTTGATCATAGAGTTCCGACATCTAACGAAGCCTGCGGACTTCCTTGAGTCATTTGTCTTTATGGTATTTTATTCAAATTTTTCAATGATTATCTAGCTTAAAGAAGATCTCAGAATTTTTGCGAAGTTATTAACGGTTGCAAACCTTATCTCCATCTTTCCATGTTTTATTGTAGGTAATCTATGACCTTTTTAAGAGATTAGAAGTTCATTATTAGAAGGGATATTTCGAGTTTGGTGCCTATAAAATTGTACACTTTCGCGTTTGGTGCATAACTTTGTCAATATCTGAGTTTGGTGCCCGGTCAACGAATTGGCGTTGGTTGACACCGTGTTGACTATCCAATTTAGAGTTAAAAATGTGAAATGTCTAATAAAATTCTAAACTCCGTTTTATTCACTAACTGCGCCCTATCTTCTACATACTCCAAGTTTGAGAAATGAGAGTTGTTGATTTTCATTCACGAGGTTTTAGGTTCCACTCTTAATACCATTGTCATCTTCTTTCATTGCTAATCTCAAATCATACACTGAGCTACTGTTATTTTATCATATGACAACCTGTTTGCACAAAATTAAATCCAAAGTATAAGCATACCTCCCTTCATTGTTTACCGGTAAATCATCCAAAATCTATCTCTCATGTAAACCCCAATAATCGTTTCCTTCAACCTTCAAACTAACCATTATTGTATTGAACAAAGGAATCCATGTAAATGACCCTATTCATTTTTCAAATTAATCATTATTGTATTAATTAAATTTGTTTCCATTTTATGTAAATCCATATTTATCATGGCAGTCAGATAAGTCAGCTTTATTTCTCCGGAACGCTCGTAACGTGTTTGGAAAATGCTCTAGAGAGATTTCCCTAATGTGGTCCGTGTTAGTGAACTAGTTAAATTAAACAATTATTGTTTAAACAATTATTGACAAATACACGTATTTATTTACGAAATTTGGCAGGGGGCCGAGCAACAAGTTGTGTTCCAACACAGCTTGTGAACGGTCAACCAGTCATCCGATAAGTCAACTGCTTGATTGGGATCCTCACCAAACTCAACTTCTGACAAAGTTAGGTACCAAAGGAAAAGGTGTGGCATTTTATAGGAACCAAACTCAAAATACCCCTTATTATAAATATTGTCTACTTATATAACTCTCTTTGTCCCCCAAGGTTTTGTGTAATCTCTTTTTCGACTATTTTGGTCATAACTTCTTCATACGAAGTGGGAATGACCTCATTCTTTTTCTGTTACCTCTGTCTTTCAGTTCCCCACAATATATAGGAAAATATTTAGGATTTGGACGCTTAGAAATTGGTGTTTCATCCTTATTTTCAATGTAAAGGATGACTTCCCTCTTGATTTTTGGAATCAACATACGTAGAAATGCAATTTGGATAACAAGTAGAGCCTTTAAATGTATTATTTTTTACCACAATCATTTTTTAGAAAATTTTATAATAAAAATGAGTTTATCTAGTTTATAGTTTGGTTTTAAAAAAAGGATTTCGACTTCTAACGAAGTCATTGGACTTCCTTGAGTCAATGCATCCAAAATGCAAGCTTTTTTCGACTCTCAAGCACCTAAACATGTAATTTCTGCAGGAAATATTTTTTCTTAAAATTTTTTATTAAAGGGGAGTATTTCTGTTTCATGATTTGGTCTTGATCATAGATTTCCGTCATCTAACGAAGCCTTCGGACTTCCTTGAGTCATTTGTGTTTATGGTATTTTATTCAAATTCTGCAATGATTATCTAGCTTGAAGAAGATCCCATAATCGTTGAGAAGTTATTAAGGGTTGCAAACCTTATCTCCTTCTTTCCATGTTTTATTATAGGTAATCTATGACCTTTTTAAAAGATTAAAAGTTCATTATTAGAAGGGATATCTCGAGTTTGGTGCTTATAAAATGGTACACTTTCGCGTTTGGTGCCTAACTTTGTCAATATCTGAGTTTGGTGCCCAGTCAATGAATTGATGTTGATTGACCGTGTTGACCATGCAATTTAGAGTTAAAAAGGTGAAATGTCTAATAAATTCTAAACTCCGTTTTATTCACTAACTGCGCCCTATCTTCTACATACTCCATGTTTGAGAAATGAGAGTTGTTGATTTTCATTCACGAGGTTTTAGGTTCCAATCTTAATACCATTGCCATCTTCTTTCATTGCTAATCTCAAATCATACACTGAGCTACTGTTATTTTCTCATATGACCACCTGTTTACACAAAATGAAATCCAAAGTATAAGCATAGCTCCCTTCATTATTTACCCGTAAATCATCCAAAATCTATCTCTCATGTAAACCCCAATAATCGTTTCCTTAAACCATCAAACTAACCATTATTGTATTGAACAAATGAATCCATGTAAATGACCCTATTCATTTTTAAAATTAATCATTATTGTATTAATTAAATATGTTTCCATTTTATGTAAATCCATAGTTATCATGGCAGTCAGATAAGTCAGCCTTATTTCTCTGGAACGCTCGTAATGTGTTTGGAAAATGATATAGAGAGATTTCCCTACCGTGGTCCGTATTAGTGAACTAGTTAAATTAAATAATTATTCACAAAGATACGTATTTATTTACAAAAGTTTGCGGGGGGCCGAGCAACAAGTTGTGCTCCAACACAGCTTGTGAACGGTCTACCAGTCATCCGTTAAGTCAACTACTTGGTTGGGACCCACACCAAACTCAAATTCCGAAAAAGTTAGGTACCAAAAGAAAAGGTGTTCCATTTTATAGGCACCAAACTCAAAATAACCCTTATTATAAATATAGTCCACTTATATAACTCTCTTTGTCCCCCAAGGTTTTTTGTAATCTCTTTTTCGACTATTTTGCTCATAACTTCTTCATACGAAGTGGGAATGACCTCATTCTTTTTTTGTTACCTCTGTCATTCAGTTCCCCACAGTTTACAGGAAAATATTTAGGATTTGGACACTTAGCAATTGGTGTTTCTTCCTTATTTTCAATGTAAAGGATGACTTCCCTCTTTATTTTTTGAATCAACATACGTAGAAATGCAATTTGCATAACATGTAGAGCCTTTAAATGTATTATTTTTTACCACAATCATTTTTTAGAAAATTTTATAATAAAAATGAGTTTATCTAGTTTATAGTTTGGTTTTAAAAAAAGGATTTCGACTTCTAACGAAGTCACTGGACTTCCTTGAGTCAATGCATCCAAAATGCAAGATTTTTTCGACTCTCAAGCCCCTAAACATGTAATTTGTGCAGGAAATATTTTTTATTAAAATTTTTTATTAAAGGGGAGTCTTTCTGTTTCATGATTTGGTCTCGATCATAGAGTTCCGTCATCTAACGAAGCCTGCGGACTTCCTTGAGTCATTTGTGTTTATGGTATTTTATTCAAATTTTGCAATGATTATCTAGATTAAAGAAGATCCCATAATCGTTGAGAAGTTATTAAGGGTTGCAAACCTTATCTCCTTCTTTCCATGTTTTAATTTAGGTAATCTATGACCTTTTTAAAATATTAGAAGTTAATTATTAGAAGGGATATCTCGAGTTTGGTGCTTATAAAATGGTACACTTTCGCGTTTGGTGCCTAACTTTGTCAATATCTGAGGTTGGTGCCCAGTCAACGAATTGGCGTTGATTGACACCGTGTTGACCATCCAATTTAGAGTTAAAAATGTTAAATGTGTAATAAAATTTCAAAATCCATTTTATTCACTAACTGCGCCTTATCTTCTACATACTCCATGTTTGAGAAATGAGAGTTGTGTATTTTCATTCACGAGGTTTTAGGTTCCACTCTTAATACCATTGCCATCTTCTTTCATTGCTAATCTCAAATCATACACTGATCTACTGTTATTTTCTCATATGACCACATGTTTACACAAAATTAAATACAAAGTATAAGCATAGCTCCCTTCATTGTTTACCCGTAAATCATCCAAAATCTATCTCTCATGTAAACCCCAATAATCGTTTCCTTAAACCTTAAAACTAACCATTATTGTATTGAACAAATGAATCCATGTAAATGACCCTATTAATTTTTCAAATTAATCATTATTGTATTAATTAAATACATTTCCATTTTATGTAAATCCATAGTTATCATGGCAGTCAGATAAGTCAGCCTTATTTCTCTGGAACGCTCGTAACGTGTTTGGAAAATGATCTAGAGAGATTTCCCTACCGTGGTCCGTGTCAGTGAACTAGTTAAATTAAATAATGATTGTTTAAACAATTATTCACAAATACACGTATTTATTTACAAAAGTTTGCGGGGGGGCGAGCAACAAGTTGTGCTCCAACACAGCTTGTGAACGGTCCTCCAGTCATCCGTTAAGTCAACTGCTTGGTTGGGACCCACACCAAACTCAAATTCCGACAAATTTAGGTACCAAAGGAAAAGGTGTGCCATTTTATAGGCACCAAAATCAAAATACCCCTTATTATAAATATTGTCTACTTATATAACTCTCTTTGTCCCCCAAGGTTTTGTGTAATCTCTTTTTCGATTATTTTGCTCATAACTTCTTCATACGAAGTGGGAATGACCTCATTCTTTTTCTGTTACCTTTGAATTTCAGTTCCCCACAGTATAAAGGAAGTTTATTAGGATTTGGGCGATTATCAATTGGTGTTTCATCTTTATTTTCAATGTAAAGGACGACTTCCCTCTTTATTTTTGGAATCAACATACGTAGAAATGCAATTTGGATAACATGTGGAGCCTTTAAATGTATTATTTTTTACCAAAATCATTTTTTAGAAAATTTTATAATAAAAATGAGTTTATCTAGTTTATACTTTGGTTTTAAAAAATGTTATACTTTCGACTTCTAACGAAGTCACTGGACTTCCTTGAGTCAATGCATCCAAAATGCAAGATTTTTTCGACTCTCAAGCCCCTAGACATGTAATTTGTGCAGGAAATATTTTTTCTGAAAATTATCTATTAAAGGTGAGTCTTTCTGTTTCATGATTTGATCTTGATCATAGAGTTCTGACATCTAACGAAGCCTGCGGACTTCCTTGAGTCATTTGTGTTTATGGTATTTTATTCAAATTTTGCAATGATTATCTAGCTTAAAGAAGATCCCATAATCGTTGAGAAGTTATTAACGGTTGAAAACCTTATCTCCTTCTTTCCATGTTTTATTATAGGTAATCTATGAACTTTTTAAAAGATTAAAAGTTCATTATTAAAAGGGATATCTCGAGTTTGGTGCTAATAAAATGGTACACTTTCGCGTTTGGTGCCTAACTTTGTCAATATCTGAGTTTGGTGCCCAGTCAACGAATTGGCGTTAATTGACACCGTGTTGACCATCCAATTTAGAGTTAAAAAGGTTAAATGTCTAATAAAATTCTAAACTCCGTTTTATTCACTAACTGCGCCTTATCTACTACATACTCCATGTTTGAGAAATGAGAGTTGTTGATTTTCATTCACGAGGTTTTAGGTTCCACTCTTAATACCATTGCCATCTTCTTTCATTGCTAATCTCAAATCATACACTGAGCTACTGTTATTTTCTCATATGACCACCTGTTTACACAAAGTTAAATCCAAAGTATAAGCATAGCTCCCTTCATTGTTTACCCGTAAATCATCCAAAATCTATCTCTCATGTAAACCCCAATAATCGGTTACTTAAACCTTCAAACTAACCATTATTGTATTGAACAAATGAATCCATGTAAATGACCCTATTCAGTTTTCAAATTAATCATTATTCTATTAACTAAATTTGGTTCCATTTTATGTAAATCCATAGTTATCATGGCAGTCAGATAAGTCAGCCTTATTTCTCTGGAACGCTCGTAACGTGTTTCGAAAATGATCTAGAGAGATTTCCCTACCGTGGTCCGTGTTAGTGAACTAGTTAAATTAAATAATGATTGTTTAAACAATTATTCACAAAGACACGTATTTGTTTACAAAAGTTAGCGGGGGGCCGAGCAACAAGTTGTGCTCCAACACAGTTTGTGAACGGTCCACCAGTCATCCGTTAAGTCAACTGCTTGGTTGGGACCCACACCAAACTCAAATTCCGAAAAAGTTAGGTACCAAAGGAAAAGGTGTTCCATTTTATAGGCACCAAACTCAAAATAACCCTTATTATAAATATAGTCCACTTATATAACTCTCTTTGTCCCCCAAGGTTTTTTGTAATCTCTTTTTCGACTATTTTGCTCATAACTTCTTCATACGAAGTGGGAATGACCTCATTCTTTTTCAATTACCTCTGTCTTTCAGTTCCCCACAGTATACAGAAATTTTTTTAGGATTTGGACGCTTAGCAATTGGTGTTTTATCCTTATTTTCAATGTAAAGGATAGCTTCCCTCTTTATTTTTGGAATCAACATACGTAGAAATGCAATTTGGATAAAATATAGAGCCTTTAAATGTATTATTTTTTACAACAATCATTTTTTAGAAAATTTAATAATAAAAATGATTTTATATAGTTTATAGTTATGTTTTAAAAAAAAGGATTTCGACTTCTAACGAAGTCGCTGGACTTCCTTGAGTCAATGCATCCAAAATGCAAGCTTTTTTCGACTCTCAAGCCTCTAGACATGTAATTTGTGCAGGAAATATTTTTTCTGAAAATTTTCTATTAAAGGGGAGTTTTTCTGTTTTATGATTTGGTCTTGATCATAGAGTTCCGACATCTAACAAAGCCTGCGGACTTCCTTGAGTCATTTGTGTTTATGGTATTTTTTTCAAATTTTGCAATGATTATCTAGCTTAAAGAAGATCCCATAATCGTTGAGAAGTTTTTATCGGTTGCAACCCTTATATCCTTCTTTCCATGTTTTATTATAGGTAATCTATGACCTTTTTAAAAGATTAGAAGTCCATTATTAGAAGGGATATCTCGAGTTTGGTGCTAATAAAATGGTACACTTTCGCGTTTGGTGCCTAACTTTGTCAATATCTGAGTTTGGTGCCCAGTCAACGAATTGGCGTTAATTGACACCGTGTTGACCATCCAATTTAGAGTTAAAAAGGTTAAATGTCTAATAAAATTCTAAACTCCGTTTTATTCACTAACTGCGCCTTATCTACTACATACTCCATGTTTGAGAAATGAGAGTTGTTGATTTTCATTCACGAGGTTTTAGGTTCCACTCTTAATACCATTGCCATCTTCTTTCATTGCTAATCTCAAATCATACACTGAGCTACTGTTATTTTCTCATATGACCACCTGTTTACACAAAGTTAAATCCAAAGTATAAGCATAGCTCCCTTCATTGTTTACCCGTAAATCATCCAAAATCTATCTCTCATGTAAACCCCAATAATCGGTTACTTAAACCTTCAAACTAACCATTATTGTATTGAACAAATGAATCCATGTAAATGACCCTATTCATTTTTCAAATTAATCATTATTCTATTAATTAAATTTGGTTCCATTTTATGTAAATCCATAGTTATCATGGCAGTCAGATAAGTCAGCCTTATTTCTCTGGAACGCTCGTAACGTGTTTCGAAAATGATCTAGAGAGATTTCCCTACCGTGGTCCGTGTTAGTGAACTAGTTAAATTAAATAATGATTGTTTAAACAATTATTCACAAAGACACGTATTTGTTTACAAAAGTTAGCGGGGGGCCGAGCAACAAGTTGTGCTCCAACACAGTTTGTGAACGGTCCACCAGTCATCCGTTAAGTCAACTGCTTGGTTGGGACCCACACCAAACTCAAATTCCGAAAAAGTTAGGTACCAAAGGAAAAGGTGTGCCATTTTATAGGCACCAAACCTAAAATAACCCTTATTATAAATATAGTCCACTTATATAACTCTCTTTGTCCCCCAAGGTTTTTTGTAATCTCTTTTTCGACTATTTTGCTCATAACTTCTTCATACGAAGTGGGAATGACCTCATTCTTTTTCAATTACCTCTGTCTTTCAGTTCCCCACAGTATACAGAAATTTTTTTAGGATTTGGACGCTTAGCAATTGGTGTTTTATCCTTATTTTCAATGTAAAGGATAGCTTCCCTCTTTATTTTTGGAATCAACATACGTAGAAATGCAATTTGGATAAAATATAGAGCCTTTAAATGTATTATTTTTTACAACAATCATTTTTTAGAAAATTTAATAATAAAAATGATTTTATATAGTTTATAGTTATGTTTTAAAAAAAAGGATTTCGACTTCTAACGAATTCACTGGACTTCCTTGAGTCAATGCATCCAAAATGCAAGCTTTTTTCGACTCTCAAGCCTCTAGACATTTAATTTGTGCAGGAAATATTTTTTCTGAAAATTTTCTATTAAAGGGGAGTCTTTCTGTTTCATGATTTGGGCTTTCTCATAGAGTTCCGACATCTAACGAATTCTGCGGACTTCCTTGAGTCATTTGTGTTTATGGTATTTTATTCAAATTTTGCAATTATTATCTAGCTTAAAGAAGATCCCATAATCGTTGAGAAGTTATTAACGGTTGCAATCCTTATCTCGTTTTTTCCATGTTTTATTATAGGTAATCTATGACCTTTTAAAAATATTAGAAGTTCATTATTAGAAGGGATATTTCGAGCTTGGTGCCTATAAAATGGTACACTTTCGCGTTTGGTGGCCAGTCAACAAATTGGCGTTGATTGACACCGTGTTGACCATCCAATTTAGAGTTAAAAATGTTAAATGTCTAATAAAATTCTAAACTCCGTTTTATTCACTAATTGCGCCTTATCTTTTACATATTCCATGTTTGATAAATGAGAGTTGTTGATTTTCATTCACGAGATTTTAGGTTCCACTCTTAATACCATTGCCATCTTCTTTCATTGCCAATCTCAAACCATACACTGAGCTACTGTTATTTTCTCATTTGTCCACCTGTTTACAAAAAATTAAATCCAAAGTATAAGCATAGCTCCCTTCATTGTTTACCGGTAAATCATCCAAAATATATCTCTCATGTAAACCCCAATAACCGTTTCCTTAAACCTTCAAACTAACCATTATTGTATTGAATAAATGAATCCATGTAAATGACCCTATTAATTTTTCAAATTAATCATTATTGTATTAATTAAATTTGTTTCCATTATATGTGAATCCATAGTTATCATGGCAGTCAGATAAGTCAGCCTTATTTCTCTGGAACGCTCGTAACGTGTTTGGAAAATGATGTAGAGATATTTCCCTACCGTGGTCCGTGTTAGTGAACTAGTTAAATTAAATAATGATTGTTTAAACAATTATTCACAAAGACACGTATTTATTAACAAAAGTTGGCGGGGGGGCGAGCAACAAGTTGTGCTCCAACACAGCTTGTGAACGGTCCCCCAGTCATCCGTTAAGTCAACTGCTTGGTTGGGACCCACACCAAACTCAAATTCGGACAAAGTTAGTTACCAAAGCAAAAGGTGTGCCATTTTATAGGCACCAAACTCCAAATACCCCTTATTATAAATATTTTCTACTTATATAACTCTCTTTGTCCCCCAAGGTTTTGTGTAATCTCTTTTTCGACAATTTTGCTCATTGATTTTCTGTTACCTCTGTCTTTCATTTCCCCAAAGTATACATGAAATTTTTTAGGATTTGGATGCTTAGCGATTAGTGTTTCATCCTTATTTTAAATGTAAAGGATGACTTCCCTCTTTATTTTTGGAATCAACATACATAAAAATGCAATTTGGATAATATGTAGAGCCTTTAAATGTATTATTTTTTACCACAATCATTTTTTAGAAAATTTTATAATAAAAGCGAGTTTATCTAGTTTATAATTTGGTTTAAAAAAAAAGGATTTCGACTTCTAACGAAGTCACAGGACTTCCTTGAGTCAATGTATCCAAAATGCAAGCTTTTTTCGACTCTCAAGCCTCTAGACATGTAATTTGTGCAGGAAATATTTTTTCTGAAAATTTTATATAAAAGGGGAGTCTTTGTGTTTCATGATTTGGTCTTGATCATAGAGTTCCGACATCTAACGAAGCCTGCGGACTTCCTTGAGTCATTTGTGTTTATGGTATTTTATTAAAATTTTGCAATGATTATCTAGCTTAAAGAAGATCCCATAATCGTTGAAAAGTTATTAACGGTTGCAAACCTTATCTCCTTCTTTCCATGTTTTTATTATAGATAATCTATGACCTTTTTAAAAGATTAGAAGTTCATTATTAGAAGGGATATTTCGAGTTTGGTGCCTATAAAATGGTACACTTTCGCGTTTGGTGCCTAACTTTGTCAATATCTGAGTTTGGTGCCCAGTCAACGAATTGGCGTTGATTGACACCTTGTTGACCATCCAATTTAGGGTTAAAAATGTTAAATGTCTAATAAAATTCTAAACTCCGTTTTTATTCACTAACTGCGCCTTATGTTCTACATACTCCATGTTTGAGAAACGAGAGTTGTTGATTTTCATTCACGAGGTTTTAGGTTCCACTCTTAATACCATTGTCATCTTCTTTCATTGCTAATCTCAAATCATAGACTGAGCTACTGTTATTTTCTCATTTGACCACCTGTTTACACAAAATGAAATCCAAAGTATAAGCATAGTTCCCTTCATAGTTTTACCGGCAAATCATCCAAAATCTATCTCTCATGTAAACCCCAATAATCGTTTCCTTAAACCTTCAAACTAACCATTATTGTATTGAACAAATGAATCCATGTAAATGACCCTATTATTTTTTCAAACTAATCATTATTGTTTTAATTAAATTTGTTTCCATTTTATGTAAATCCACAGTTATCATGGCGGTCAGATAAGTCAGCCTTATTCCTCTAGAACGCTCGTAACGTGTTTGGAAAATTATCTAGAGAGATTTCCCTACCGTAGTCCGTGTTAGTGAACTAGTTAAATTAAATAATGATTGTTTAAACAATTATTCATAAAGACACGTATTTATTTACAAAATTTGGCGGGGGGCCGAGCAACAAGTTGTGCTCCAACACATCTTGTGAACGGTCCACCAGTCATCCGTTAAGTCAACTGCTTGGTTAGGACCCACACCAAACTCAAATTCCGAAAAAGTTAGCTACCAAAGGCAAAGGTGTGCAATTTTATAGGCAACAAACTCAAATACCCCTTATTATAAATATTGTCTACTTATATAACTCTCTTTGTCCCCCAGGGTTTTGTGTAATCTCTTTTTCGTCTATTTTGCCCATAACTTTTTCATACGAAGTGAGAAAGACCTCATTCTTTTTCAGTTACCTCTGTCTTTCAATTCCCAACAGTATACAAGAAATTTTTAGGTTTTGGACGCTTAGAAATTGGTGTTTCATCCTTATTTTCAATGTAAAGGATGACTTCCCTCTTTATTTTTGGAATCAACATACGTAGAAATGCAATTTGGATAACATGTAGAGCCTTTAAATGTATTATTTTTTACCACAATCATTTTTTAGAAAATTTTATAATAAAAATGAGTTTATCTAGTTTATAGTTTGGTTTTAAAAAAAGGATTTCGACTTTTAACGAAGTCACTGGACTTCCTTGAGTCAATGCATCCAAAATGCAAGATTTTTTCGACTCTCAAGCCTCTAGACATGTAATTTGTGAAGGAAATATTTTTCCTGAAAATTTTCTATAAAAGGGGAGTCTTTCTGTTTCATGATTTGGTCTTGATAATAGAGTTCCGACATCTAACGAAACCTGCGGACTTCCTTGAGTCATTTGTGTTTATGGTATTTTATTCAAATTTTGCAATGATTATCTAGCTTAAAGAAGATCCCATAATCGTTGACAAGTTATTAGCGGTTGCAAACCTTATCTCCTTCTTTCCATGTTTCATTATAGGTGATATATGACCTTTTTAAGAGATTAGAAGTTCATTATTAGAAAGGATATTTCGAGTTTGGTGCCTATAAAATTGTACACTTTTGCGTTTGGTGCCCAGTCAACGAATTGACGTTGATTGACCCTGTTGACCATCCTATTTAGAGTTAAAATTGTGAAATGACTAATAAAATTCTAAACTTCGTTTTATTCACTAACTGCACCTTATCTTCTACATACTCCATGTTTGAGAAATGAGAGTTGTAGATTTTCATTCACGAGGTTTAGGTTCCACTCTTAATACCATCGCCATCTTCTTCCATTGCTAATCTAAAATCATACACTGAGCTACTGTTATTTTCTCATATGACCACCAATTTACAAAAAATTAAATCCAAAGTATAAGCATAGCTCCCTTCATTGTTTACCCGTAAATCATCCAAAATCTATCTCTAATGTAAACCCCAATAATCGTTTCCTTAAACCTTCAAACTAACCATTATTGTATTGAACAAATGAATCCATGTAAATTACCCTATTCATTTTTCAAATTAATCATTATTGTATTAATTAAATTTGTTTCTATTTTATGTAAATCCATAGTTATCATGGCAGTCAGATAAGTCAGCCTTATTCCTCTAGAACGCTCGTAACGTGTTTGGAAAATGATCTAGAGAGATTTCCCTACCGTGGTCCGTGTTAGTGAACTAGTTAAATTAAATAATGATTGTTTAAAAAATTATTAAAAAGACACATATTTATTTACAAAAGTTTGCGGGGGGCCGAGCAACAAGTTGTGCTCCACCACAGCTTGTGAACGGTCCACCAGTCATCAGTTAAGTCAACTGTTTGGTTGGGACCCACACCAAACTCAGATTCCGACAAAGTTAGGTACCAAAGGCAAAGGTGTGCCATTTTATAGGCACCAAAATCAAAATACCCCTTATTATAAATATTGTATACTTATATAACTCTCTTTGTCCCCCAAGGTTTTGTGTAATCTCTTTTTCGACTATTTTGCTCATAACTTCTTCATACGAAGTGGGAATGACCTCATTCTTTTTATGTTACCTTTGTCTTTCAGTTCCCCACAGTATACAGGAAAAAATTTAGGATTTGGAAGCTAAGCTATTGGTGTTTCATCCTTATTTTCAATGTAAAGGATGACTTCCCTCTTTATTTTTGGAATCAACATACGTAGAAATGCAATTTGTATAACATGTAGAGCCTTTAAATGTATTATTTTAATCGCAATTATTTTTTAGAAAACTTTATAATAATTCTAAGTTCATCTAGTTTATATTTTGGCTTAAAAAAAGGATTTCGATTCTAACGAAGTTACTAGACTTCCTTGAGTCAATGCATCCAAAATGCAAGCTTTTTTCGACTCTCAAACCTCTAGACATGTAATTTGTGACGGAAATATTTTTTCTTAACATTTTCAATAAAATGGGAGTCTTTCTTTTTTATGATTTTTTCTTGATCATAGAGTTCCGACATCTAGCGAAGCCTGTGGACTTCCTTGAGTCATTTGTGTTTATGATATTTTATTCAAATTTTGCAATGATTATCTAGCTTACAGAAGATCCTAGAATCGTTGAAAAGTTATTAACGGTTGCAAACCTTATCTTCTTCTTTCCATGTTTCATTATAGGTAATCTGTGACCTTTTTAAGAGATTAAAAGTTCATTATTTGAAGGGATATTTTGAGTTTGGTGCCTAAAAAATGGTACACTTTTGCGTTTGGTGCGTAACTTTGTTAAAATCTAAGTTTGGTGCCCAGTCAACGAATTGACGTTGACTGACCCTGTTGACCATCCTATTTAAAGTTAAAATTGTGAAATTACTAATAAAATTCTAACTTCGTTTTATTCACTAACTGCACCTTATCTTCTACATACTCCATGTTTGAGAAATGAGAGTTATTGATTTTCATTCACGAGGATTAGGTTCCACTCTTAATACCATCGCCATCTTATTCCATTGCTAATCTAAAATCATACACTGAGCTACTGTTATTTTCTCATATGACCACCAGTTTGCACAAAATTAAATCCAAAGTGTAAGCATAGCTCCCTTCATTGTTTACCCGTAAATCATCCAAAATCTATCTCTAATGTAAACCCCAATAATGGTTTTCTTAAACCTTCAAACTAACCATTATTGTATTGAACAAATGAATCCATGTAAATTACCCTATTCATTTTTAAAATTAATCATTATTGTATTCTTTAAAATTGTTTCCACTTTATGTAAATCCATAGTTATCATGGCAGTCAGATAAGTCAGCCTTATTTCTCTGGAACGCTCGTAACGTGTTTGGAAAATGATCTAGAGAGATTTCCCTACCGTGGTCCGTGTTAGTGCACTAGTTAAATTAAATAATGATTGTTTAAACAGTTATTTACAAAGACACGTATTCATTTACAAAAGTTGGCGGGGGCCGAGAAACAAGTTGTGCTCCAACACAGCTTGTGAACGGACAACCAGTCATCCGTTAAGTCAACTGCTTGGTTGGGATCCACACCAAACTCAAATTCTGAAAAAGTTAGGTACCAAAGGCAAAGGTGTGCCATTTTATAGGCCCCAAACTCAAAATATCCCTTATTATAAATATTGTCTACTTATATAACTGTCTTTGTCCCCCAAGGTTTTGTGTAATCTATTTTTCGACTATTTTGCTCATAACTTCTTCATACGAAGTGGGAATGACATCATTCTTTTTCTGTTACCTCTGTGTTTCAGTTCCCCATAGTATACAGGAAAGTTATTAGGATTTGTACAATTAACAATTGGTGTTTCATCCTTATTTTCAATGTAAAGGATGACTTCCCTCTTTATTTTTGGAATCAACATACGCAGAAATGCAATTTGGATAACATGTAGATCTTTTAAATGTATTATTTTTTACCACATACATTTTTTAGAAAATTTGATAATAAAAATGAGCTTATCTAGTTTATAGTTTGGTTTTAAAAAAAGGATTTCGACTTCTAACGAAGTTACTAGACTTCCTGAGTCAACGTATCCAAAATGCAAGCTTTTTTAGACTCTTAAGCCTCTAGACATGTAATTTGTGCCGGAAATATTTTTCTGAGCATTTTCTATTAAAGGGGAGTGGTTCTGTTTCATGATTTGGTCTTGATCATAGAGTTCCGACATCTAACGAAGCCTGCGGACTTCCTTGAGTCATTTGTGTTTATGATATTTTATTCAAATTTTGCAATGATTCTCTAGCTTAAAGAAGATCATAGAATCGTTGATAAGTTATTAACGGTTGCAAACCTTATCTCCTTCTTTACATGTTTTATTATAGGTAATCTATGACCTTTTTAAGAGATTAGAAGTTCATTATTTGAAGGGATATTTTGATTTTGGTGCCTATAAAATGGCACACTTTTGCTTTTGGTGCCTAACTTTGTCAAAATCTGAGTTTGATGCCCAGTCAACGATTTGGCGTTGATTGACCGTGTTGACCATCCAAGTTAGAGTTAAAAATGTGAAATGACTAATAAAATTATAAACTTCATTTTATTCATTAACTGCACCTTATCTTGTACATACTCCATATTTGAGATATGAGAGTTGTTGATTTTCATTCACGAGGTTTTAGGTTCCACTCTTAATACCATCGCCATCTTCTTTCATTGCTAATCTCAAATCATATACTAAGCTACTGTTATTTTCTCATATGACCACATGTTTACACAAAATTAATTCCAAAGTATAAGCATAACTCCCTTCATGGTTTACCCGGGAAATCATCCAAAATCTATCTCTCATGTAAACCCCAATAATCGTTTCCTTAAACCTTCAAACTAAACATTATTATATTGAACAAATGAATCCATGTAAATGACTGTATTCATTTTTCAAATCAATCATTATTTTATTAATTAAAATTTTTTTAAATTTCTGTAAATCCATAGTTATCATGGCAGTCAGATAAGTCAGCCTTATTTCTCTGGAACGCTCGTAACGTGTTTGGAAAATGATCTAGAGAGATTTCCCTACAGTGGTCCGTGTTGGTGAACTAGTTAAATTAAATTATTTTTGTTCAAACAATTATTTACAAAGACACGTATTTATTTACAAAAGTTGGCGGGGGGTCGAGCAACAAGTTGTGCTCCAACACAGCTTGTGAACGGTCAACCAGTCATCCGTTAAGTCAATTGCTTGATTCGTTTTCTGTTACCTCTGTCTTTCAGTTCCCCACAGTATAAAGGAATTTTTTTAGGATTTGGACGATTAAGAATTGGTGTTTCATCCTTATTTTCAAGGTAAAGGACGACTTACCTCTTTATTTTTGGAATCAACATACGTAGAAATGCAATTTGGATAACATGTAGAGCGTTTATTTTTTACCGCAATCATTTTTAAGAAAATTTTATAATAAAACTGAGTTTATCTAGTTTGTAGTTTGGTCTTAAAAAAAGGATTTCGACTTATAACGAAGTCACTCGATTTCCTTGAGTCAATGCATCCAAATAAAAACTTTGTTCGACTCTCAAGCCTATAGACATGTAATTTGTGACGGAAATATTTTTTGTGAACATTTTCTATTAAAGGGGAGTCTTTATGTTTCACTATTTTTTCTTGATCATAGAGTTCCAACATCTAACGAAGCCTGCGGACTTCCTTGAGTCATTTGTGTTTATGATATTTTATTCAAATTTTGCAATGATTATCTAGCTTAATGAAAATCCTAGAATCGTTGAGAAGTTATTAACGGTTGCAAACCTTATCTCCTTCTTTCCATGTTTTATTATAGGTAATCTATGACCTTTTTAAGAGATTACAAGTTCATTATTAGAAGGGAAATTTTGAGTTTGGTGCCTATAAAATGATACACTTTCGCGTTTGGTGCTTAACTTTTTTCCAAATCTGAGTTTGGTGCCCAGTCAATGAATTTGCGTTGATTGACCGTGTTGACCATCCAATTTAGGGTTAAAAATGTTAAATGACTAATAAAATTCAAAACTCCGTTTTATTCACTAACTGCACCTTATCTTCTACATACTCCATGTTTGAAAGATGAGAGTTGTTGATTTTCTTTCACGAGGTTTTAGGTTCCATTTTTTAATACCATCGCCATCTTCTTTCATTGCTAATCTCAAATCATACACAGAGCTACAGTTATTTTCTCATATGACCACCTGTTTACACAAAATTAAATCTAAAGTATAAGCATAGCTCCATTCATTGTTTACCCGTAAATTATCCAAATTATATCTCTCATGTAAACCCCAATAATCGTTTCCTTAAACCTTAAAACTAACCATTATTGTATTGAACAAATGAATCCATGTAAATGACTCTATTTAACTTTCAAAATAATAATTATTATATTAATTAAATTTGTTACCATTTTCTGTAAATCCATAGTTATCATGGCAGTTAGATTATGTTAGCCTTATTTCTATGCAACGCTCGTAACGTGTTTGAAAAATGATCTAGAGAGATTTCTCTACGCGGTCCGTGTTAGTGACAAAGACACGTATTTATTTACAAAATTTGGCAGGGGTCGAGCAACAAGTTTTGCTCCAACACAACTTCTTAATGGTTGACCAGTCATCCGATAAATCAACAGCTTGATTGGGATCCTCACAAAACTCAAATTTCAACAAAGTTAGGTACCAAAGGCAAAGGTGTGCCATTTTATAGGCACCAAACTCAAAATACCCCTTATTATAAATGTTGTATACTTATATAACTCTCTTTGTCCCCCAAGGTTTTGTGTAATTTCTTTTTCGACTATTTTGCTCATAACTTCTTCATACGAAGTGGGAATGACCTCATTCTTTTTCTGTTACCTCTGTCTTTCAGTTCCCCATAAGTTATTAGGATTTGTACAATTAAAAATTGGTGTTTCATCCTTATTTTCAATGTAAAGGATGACTTCCCTCTTTATTTTTGGAATCAACATACGTAGAAATGCAATTTGGATAACATGTAGAGCCTTTAAATGTATTATTATTTACCACAATCATTTTTTAGAAAATTTTATAATAAAAATGAGTTTATCTAGTTTATAGTTTGGTTTAAAAAAAAAGTATTTCGACTTCTAACGAAGTCACTTGACTTCCTTGAGTCAATGCATCCAAAATGCAAGCTTTTTTCGATTCTCAAGCCTGTAGACATGTAATTTGTGCAGGAAATATTTTTTCTGAAAATTTTCTATTAAAGGGGAGTCTTTTTGTTTCATGATTTGGTCTTGATCATAGAGTTCCGACATCTAACGAAGCCTGCGGACTTTCTTGAGTCATTTGTATTTATGGTATTTTATTCAATTTTTGCAATGATTATCTAGCTTAAAGAAGATCCCAGAATCGTTGAGAAGTTATTAACGGTTGCAAACCTTATCTCCTTCTTTCAATGTTTTATTATAGGTAATCTATGACCTTTTTAAGAGATTAGAAAGTCATTATTAGAAGGGATATTTTAAGTTTGGTGCCTAACTTTGTCAATATCTGAGTTTGGTGCCCAGTCAACGAATTAGCGTTGATTGACCGTGTTAACCATCAAATTTAGAGTTAAAAATGTGAAATGTCTAATAAAATTCTAAATTCCGTTTTATTCACTAACTGCGCCTTATCTTCTACATACTCCATGTTTGAGAAATGAGAGTTGATTTTCATTCACGGAGTTTTAGGTTCCACTCTTAATAATATTTCCATCTTCTTTCATTGCTAATATCAAATCACACACTGAGATACTGTTATGATCTCATATGACGACCTGTTTACACAAAATTAAATCCAAAGTATAAGCATAGCTCCCATCATTGTTTACCCGTAAATCATCCAAAATTTATCTCTCATGTAAACCCCAATAATCGCTTCCTTAAACCTTCAAACTAACCATTATTGTATTGAAAAAATGAATCCATGTAAATGACCCTATTCATTTTTCAAATTAATCATTATTGTAATAATTAAACTTGTTTCCATTTTATGTAAATCCATAGTTATTTTGGCAGTCAGATAAGTCAGCCTTATTTCTCTGGAACGCTCGTAACGTGTTTGAAAAATGCTCTAGAGAGATTTCCCTATCGTCGTCCGTGTTGGTGATTAGTTAAATTAAAAAAATTATTGTTTAAAAAATTATTTACAAAGACACGTATTTATTTACAAAAGTTGGCGGGGGGGGGGGGGGGGGGGGGGGGGG
>NW_020648749.1:421485-488263 GCF_003573695.1 Papaver somniferum
GGGGGGGGGAGCGGAGGGGCGAGCAACAAGTTGTGCTCCAACACAGCTTGTGAACGGTCAACCAGTCATCCGATAAATCAATTGCTTGATTGGGATCCTCACCAGACTCAAATTCACACAAAGTTAGGTACCAAAGGCAAAGGTGTGCCATTTTATATGCACCAAACTCAAAATATCCCTTATTACAAATATTGTCTACTTATATAACTCTCTTTGTCCCCCAAGGTTTTGTGTAATCTCTTTTTCGACTATTTTGCTCATAACTTTTTCATACGAAGTGGGAATGACCTCATTCTTTTACTGTTACCTCTGTCTTTCAGTTCCCCACAGTATACTAGAGTCAATGTATCCAAAATGCAAGCTTTTTTCGACTCTCAAGCCTCTAGACATGTAATTTGTGCAGGAAATATTTTTTCTGAAAATTTTATATAAAAGGGGAGTCTTTGTGTTTCATGATTTGGTCTTGATCATAGAGTTCCGACATCTAACGAAGCCTGCGGACTTCCTTGAGTCATTTGTGTTTATGGTATTTTATTAAAATTTTGCAATGATTATCTAGCTTAAAGAAGATCCCATTATCGTTGAAAAGTTATTAACGGTTGCAAACCTTATCTCCTTCTTTCCATGTTTTATTATAGATAATCTATGACCTTTTTAAAAGATTAGAAGTTCATTATTAGAAGGGATATTTCGAGTTTGGTGCCTATAAAATGGTACACTTTCGCGTTTGGTGCCTAACTTTGTCAATATCTGAGTTTGGTGCCCAGTCAACGAATTGGCGTTGATTGACACCTTGTTGACCATCCAATTTAGGGTTAAAAATGTTAAATGTCTAATAAAATTCTAAACTCCGTTTTTATTCACTAACTGCGCCTTATGTTCTACATACTCCATGTTTGAGAAACGAGAGTTGTTGATTTTCATTCACGAGGTTTTAGGTTCCACTCTTAATACCATTGTCATCTTCTTTCATTGCTAATCTCAAATCATACACTGAGCTACTGTTATTTTCTCATTTGACTACCTGTTTACACAAAATGAAATCCAAAGTATAAGCATAGCTCCCTTCATTGTTTTACCGGCAAATCATCCAAAATCTATCTCTCATGTAAACCCCAATAATCGTTTCCTTAAACCTTCAAACTAACCATTATTGTATTGAACAAATGAATCCATGTAAATGACCCTATTAATTTTTCAAACTAATCATTATTGTTTTAATTAAATTTGTTTCCATTTTACGTAAATCCACAGATATCATGGCAGTCAGATAAGTCAGCCTTATTCCTCTAGAACGCTCGTAACGTGTTTGGAAAATTATCTAGAGAGATTTCCCTACCGTAGTCCGTGTTAGTGAACTAGTTAAATTAAATAATTTGCATAAATAATTATTCACAAAGACACGTATTTATTTACAAAAGTTGGCGGGGGGCCGAGCAACAAGTTGTGCTCCAACACATCTTGTGAACGGTCCACCAGTCATCCGTTAAGTCAACTGCTTGGTTGGGACCCACACCAAACTCAAATTCTGACAAAGTTAGCTACCAAAGGCAAAGGTGTGCAATTTTATAGGCAACAAACTCAAATACCCCTTATTATAAATATTGTCTACTTATATAACTCTCTTTGTCCCCCATGGTTTTGTGTAATCTCTTTTTCGTCTATTTTGCCCATAACTTTTTCATACGAAGTGAGAAAGACCTCATTCTTTTTCAGTTACCTCTGTCTTTCAGTTACCCACAGTATACAGGAAAATTTTTAGGTTTTGGACGCTTAGCAATTGGTGTTTCATCCTTATTTTCAATGTAAAGGATGACTTCCCTCTTTATTTTTGGAATCAACATACGTAGAAATGCAATTTGGATAACATGTAGAACCTTTAAATGTATTATTTTTTACCACAATCATTTTTTAGAAAATTTTATAATAAAAATGAGTTTATCTAGTTTATAGTTTGGTTTTAACAAAACGGATTTCGACTTTTAACGAAGTCAATGGACTTCCTTGAGTCAATTCATCCAAAATGCAAGATTTTTTCGACTCTCAAGCCTCTAGACATGTAATTTGTGAAGGAAATATTTTTCCTGAAAATTTTTTATAAAAGGGGAGTCTTTCTGTTTCATGATTTGGTATTGATAATAGAGTTCCAACATCTAACGAAACCTGCGGACTTCCTTGAGTCATTTGTGTTTATGGTATTTTATTCAAATTTTGCAATGATTATCTAGCTTAAAGAAGATCCCATAATCGTTGACAAGTTATTAGCGGTTGCAAACCTTATCTCCTTCTTTCCATGTTTCATTATAGGTAATATATGACCTTTTTAAGAGATTAGAAGTTCAATATTAGAAGGATATTTCGAGTTTGGTGCCTATAAAATTGTAAACTTTTGCGTTTGGTGCCCAGTCAACGAATTGACGTTGATTGACCCTGTTGACCATCCTATTTAGAGTTAAAATTGTGAAATGACTAATAAAATTCTAAACTTCGTTTTATTCACTAACTGCACCTTATCTTCTACATACTCCATGTTTGAGAAATGAGAGTTGTTGATTTTCATTCACGAGGTTTAGGTTCCACTCTTAATACCATCGCCATCTTCTTCCATTGCTAATCTAAAATCATACACTGAGCTACTGTTATTTTCTCATATGACCACCAGTTTACACAAAATTAAATCCAAAGTATAAGCATAGCTCCCTTCATTGTTTACCCGTAAATCATCCAAAATCTATCTCTAATGTAAACCCCAATAATCGTTTCCTTAAACCTTCAAACTAACCATTATTGTATTGAACAAATGAATCCATGTAAATTACCCTATTCATTTTTCAAATTAATCATTATTGTATTAATTAAATTTGTTTCAATTTTATGTAAATCCATAGTTATCATGGCAGTCAGATAAGTCAGCCTTATTCCTCTAGAACGCTCGTAACGTGTTTGGAAAATGATCTAGAGAGATTTCCCTACCGTGGTCCGTGTTAGTGAACTAGTTAAATTAAATAATGATTGTTTAAAAAATTATTACAAAGACATATATTTATTTACAAAAGTTTGCGGGGGGGCGAGCAACAAGTTGTGCTCCAACACAGCTTGTGAACGGTCCACCAGTCATCAGTTAAGTCAACTGCTTGGTTGGGACCCACACCAAACTCAGATTCCGACAAAGTTAGGTACCAAAGGCAAAGGTGTGCCATTTTATAGGCACCAAACTCAAAATACCCCTTATTATAAATATTGGATACTTATATAACTCTCTTTGTCCCCCAAGGATTTGTGTAATCTCTTTTTCGACTATTTTGCTCATAACTTCTTCATACGAAGTGGGAATGACCTCATTCTTTTTATGTTACCTTTGTCTTTCAGTTCCCCACAGTATACAGGAAAAAATTTAGGATTTGGAAGCTAAGCTATTGGTGTTTCATCCTTATTTTCAATGTAAAGGATGACTTCCCTCTTTATTTTTGGAATCAACATACGTAGAAATGCAATTTGTATAACATGTAGAGCCTTTAAATGTATTCTTTTAATCGCAATTATTTTTTAGAAAACTTTATAATAATTCTAAGTTCATCTAGTTTTTATTTTGGCTTAAAAAAAGGATTTCGATTCTAACGAAGTTACTAGACTTCCTTGAGTCAATGCATCCAAAATGCAAGCTTTTTTCGACTCTCAAACCTCTAGACATGTAATTTGTGACGGAAATATTTTTTCTTAACATTTTCTATAAAATGGGAGTCTTTTTTTTTATGATTTTTTCTTGATCATAGAGTTCCGACATCTAGCGAAGCCTGTGGACTTCCTTGAGTCATTTGTGTTTATGATATTTTATTCAAATTTTGCAATGATTATCTAGCTTACAGAAGATCCTAGAATCATTGAAAAGTTATTAACGGTTGCAAACCTTATCTTCTTCTTTCCATGTTTCATTATAGGTAATGAGATTACAAGTTCATTATTAGAAGGGAAATTTTGAGTTTGGTGCCTATAAAATGATACACTTTCGCGTTTGGTGCTTAACTTTTTCCAAATCTGAGTTTGGTGCCCAGTCAATGAATTTGCGTTGATTGACCGTGTTGACCATCCAATTTAGGGTTAGAAATGTTAAATGACTAATAAAATTCAAAACTCCGTTTTATTCACTAACTGCACCTTATCTTCTACATACTCCATGTTTGAAAAATGAGAGTTGTTGATTTTCATTCACGAGGTTTTAGGTTCCAGTTTTTAATACCATCGCCATCTTCTTTCATTGCTAATCTCAAATCATACACAGAGCTACAGTTATTTTCTCATATGACCACCTGTTTACAGAAAATTAAATCTAAAGTATAAGCATAGCTCCATTCGTTGTTTACCCGTAAATTATCCAAATTATATCTCTCATGTAAACCCCAATAATCGTTTCCTTAAACCTTAAAACTAACCATTATTGTATTGAACAAATGAATCCATGTAAATGACTCTATTTAACTTTCAAAATAATAATTATTATATTAATTAAATTTGTTACCATTTTCTGTAAATCCATAGTTATCATGGCAGTTAGATTATGTTAGCCTTATTTCTCTGCAACGCTCGTAACGTGTTTGAAAAATGATCTAGAGAGATTTCTCTACGCGGTCTGTGTTAGTGACAAAGACACGTATTTATTTACAAAATTTGGCAGGGGCCGAGCAACAAGTTTTGATCCAACACAACTTGTGAACGGTTGACCAGTCATCCGATAAATCAACAGCTTGATTGGGATCCTCACAAAACTCAAATTCCAACAAAGTTAGGTACCAAAGGCAAAGGTGTGCCATTTTATAGGCACCAAACTCAAAATATCCCTTATTACAAATATTGTCTACTTATATAACTCTCTTTGTCCCCCAAGGTTTTGTGTAATCTCTTTTTCGACTATTTTGCTCATAACTTTTTCATACGAAGTGGGAATGACCTCATTCTTTTTCTGTTACCTCTGTCTTTCAGTTCCCCACAGTATACTAGAAATTTTTTAGGATTTAGATAGTTAAAAGTTGGTGTTTAATCCTTAATTTCAATATAAAGGATGACTTCCCTCTTTATTTTTGGAATCAACATACGCAGAAATGCAATTTGCATAACATGTAGAGCCTTTAAATGTATTATTTTTTACCGAATTTATTTTTTAGAAAATTTTATAATAAAACTGAGTTTATCTAGTTTATATTATGTTTTCAAAATAAAGGATTTCGAATTCTAACGAAGTCAGTAGACTTCCTTGAATAAATGCACCAAAATGCAAGGTTTCTTAGACTCTCAAGCCTCTAGACATGTATATTGTGCCGGAAATATTTTTTATGAACATTTTATATTAAAGGGGAGTCTTTATGTTTCATGATTTGGTCTTGATCATAGAGTTCCGACATCTAACAAAGCCTGCGGACTTCCTTGAGTCATTTGTGTTTATGATATTTTATTCAAATTTTGCAATGATTCTCTAGCTTAAAGAAGATCCTAGAATCGTTGATAAGTTATTAACGGTTGCAGACCTTATCTCCTTCTTTACATGTTTTATTATAGGTAATCTATGACCTTTTTAAGAGATTAGAATTTCATTATTTGAAGGGATATTTTGAGTTTGGTGCCTATAAAATTGTACACTTTTGCGATTGGTGCCTAAATTTGTCAAAATCTTAGTTTGGTGCCCAGTCAACGAATTGACGTTGATTGAGCGTGTTGATCATCCTATTTAGAGTTAAAATTTTGAAATGACTAATAAATTCTAAACTTCGTTTTATTCACTAACTGCACCTTATCTTGTGGACCGTTCACAAGCTGTGTTGGAGCACAACTTGTTGCTCGGCCCCCCGCCAACTTTTGTAAACAAATACGTGTCTTTGTGAATAATTTTTTAAACAATGATTATTTGATTTAACTAATTCTCCAACACGGACCACGGTAAGGAAATCTCTCTAGAGCATTTTTTTTAAACACGTTACGAGCGTTCCAGAGAAATAACGCTGACATAATCTGATTGCCATGATAACTATGGATTTATAGAAAATGGAAACAAATTTAATTAATACAGTAATGATTAATTTGAAAAATTAATAGTGTCATTTACATGGATTCGTTTGTTCAATACACTAATGGTTAGTTTGAAGGTTTAAGGAAACGATTATTGGGGTTTACATGAGAGATAGATTTTGGATGATTTACGGGTAAAAAATAAAGGGAGCTATGCTTATACTTTGGATTTAATTTTGCGTAAACTTGTGGTCATATGAGAAAATAACAGTAGCTCAGTGTATGATTTGAGATTAGCAATGAAAGAAGATGGCGATGGTATTAAGAGTGAAACCTAAAACCTCGTGAATGAAAATCAACAACTCTCATTTCTCAAACATGGAGTATGTAGAAGATAAGGTGCAGTTAGTGAATAAAAAGAAGTTTAGAATTTTATTAGTCATTTCACAATTTTAACTCTAAATAGGATGGTCAACACGGTCAATCAACCCCAATTCATTGACTGAGCACCAAACTCATATTTTGACAAAGTTAGGCACCAAACGCAAAAGTGTACAATTTTATAGGCACCAAACACAAAATATCCCTTCAAATAATGAACTTATAATCTCTTAAAAGGTCATAGATTACCTATAATAAAACATGTAAAGAAGGAGATAAGGTTTGGAACCGTTAATAACTTATCAACGATTCTAGGATCTTCTTTAAGCTAGAGAATCATTGCAAATCTTGAATAAAATATCATAAACACAAATTTATTCAAATTTTGCGATGATTATCTAGCTTAAAGAAGATCCCATAATCGTTGAGAAGTTAATAACGGTTGCAAACCTTATCTCCATCTTTCCATGTGTTTATTATAGGTAATCTATGACCTTTTTAAGAGATTAGAAGTTCATTATTAGAAGGGATATCTCGAGTTTGGTTCCTATAAAATGGTACACTTTCGCGTTTGGTGCCTAACTTTGTAAATATCTGAGCTTGGTGCCCAGTCAACGAATTGGCATTGACTGACCGTGTTGACCATCCAATTTAGAGTTAAAAATGTGAAATGTCTAATAAAATTCTAAACTCCGTTTTATTCACTAACTGCGCCTTATCTTCTACATACTCCATGTTTGAGAAATGAGAGTTGTTGATTTTCATTCACGAGGTTTTAGGTTCCATTCTTAATACCATTGCCATCTTCTTTCATTGCTAATCTCAAATCATACACTAAGCTAATGTTATTTTCTCATTTGACCACCTGTTTACACAAAATTAAATCCAAAGTATAAGCATAGCTCCCTTCATTGTTTACCGGTAAATCATCAAAAATCTATCTCTCATGTAAACCCCAATAATTGTTTCCTTAGACATTCAAACTAACCATTATTGTATTGAACAAATGAATCCATGTAAATCACCCTATTCATTTTTCAAATTAATCATTATTGTGTTAATTAAATTTGTTTCCATTTTACGTAAATCCATAGTTATCATGGCAGTCAGATAAGTCCGTCTTATTTCTCTGGAACGCTCGTAACGTGTTTGGAAAATGATCTAGAGAGATTCCCTACCGTGGTCCGTGTTAGTGAACTAGTTAAATTAAATAATGATTGTTTAAAAAATTATTCACAAAGACACGTATTTAGTTACAAAAGTTGGCGAGGGGCCGAGCAACAAGTTGTGCTCCAACACAGCTTGTGAACGGTCCTCCAGTCATCCGTTAAGTCAACTGCTCGGTTGGGACCCAAACAAACTCAAATTCCGACAAAGTTAGGTACCAAAGGAAAAGGTGTGCCATTTTATAGGCACCAAAATTAAAATACCCCTTATTATAAATATTGTCTACTTATATAACTCTCTTTTCCCCCCAAGGTTTTGTGTAATCTCTTTTTCAACTATTTTGCTCATAACTTCTTCATACGAAGTGGGAATGACCTCATTCTTTTTCTGTTACCTCTGTCTTTCAGTTTCCCAAAGTATGCAGGAAATTTTTTAGGATTTGGACGCTTAGCGATTGGTGTTTCATCCTTATTTTCAATGTAAAGGATGACTTTCCTCTTTATTTTTGGAATCAACATACATAGAAATGCAATTTGGATAACATGTAGAGCCTTTAAATGTATTATTGCTCACCATAATCATTTTTTAGAAAATTTTGTAATAAAAATGAGTTTATCTAGTTTATAGTTTGGTTTTAAAAAAAGGATTTCGACTTCTAACGAATTCACTGGACTTCCTTGAGTCAATGCATCCAAAATGCAAGCTTTTTTCGACTCTCAAGCCTCTAGACATGTAATTTGTGCAGGAAATATTTTTTCTGAAAATTTTCTATTAAAGGGGAGTCTTTCTGTTTCATGATTTGGTCTCGATCATAGAGTTCCAACATCTAACAAAGCCTGCGGACTTCCTTGAGTCATTTGTGTTTATGGTAATTTATTCAAATTTTGCGATGATTATCTAGCTTAAAGAAGATCCCATAATCGTTGAGAAGTTATTAATGGTTGCAAACCATATCTCCTTCTTTCCATGTTTTATTATAGGTAATCTATGACCTTTTTAAGAGATTAGAAGTTCATTATTAGAAGGGATATTTCGAGTGGTAATAGTGGTAAATAAAGTTGTCGTTCTCTCGAACTTGTGAAGGATTTTAGAAAATTGAATAAGAGTGTTTCAAAGATAATAAGAAAATACCAAGACTCAAGATTCCACCAATGACCAATCAATAGATAAACTCTAATCAATATTCATGCAATTTTTCTTTTAAAAGTGATTCTAATATTTACCTATGATAGATTTTTGAAGTAATAATTGTAATCACCAAGCATGAAACATCAAAAGTATTAAAACTAAGCATGCTCCATCAAAACGATTCACAACAACTCAATAAAAATCAATTATTCTCTTAAGTTCTATGCAAATAATCATGTAAATAATATTGCAATAAATAAATAAAATAGAATTATACCACTTTTCATGAAACAATGGCTTCCTCCGTTGCCTTGGCTAAGATGTTTAGCTTCTCATATTAATCACTTGCTCAAAATACATGTTTTATAGCTCAAAAAGTTGATTAAAAGAAGTAAACAACCCAACAGAAAAATCGCAACAGCAGTTACTGTTGCGAAGGCGCTGTTGAGTCGTTACAAAAGAAGGTTTAGTAACGGAAGAAAAGACTGTTGCCTAAGCGAACAACGATAGTTGACAGAAACTGTCGTTGTCTTCTGCAGTTTAAGACTGTCGATAAACGACTGTCTTTGCGGGTGTGTTCTTGGTGTTCTTCAAGCTTTGTTAATGGCGGACAGCAGCAGCAGGGAACTTCCTGTCGACCCTCCTGCGCCTCTCTGCTGGCCTCCAAACCTCCCCAAACTCCCTGATCACTTCTTAAGACTCTAACAAACCTTTATATACACAACAGGAAGTTTTAGAATCCGAGTATAACTCGGTTTCCTTTTTTTTACGGATTTTCTTCACGCGTCATATTTAGGTATCCTATGCGTATTCGAACCTTCCTGAGTTATCTAAACTCTTCCATAGATAGATATCTATCTTTGGAGAGTTTTGTAGTTGTTCAATCTCTCTGGAAAAAGCTCAACAGGACCCTTCTCCCTTTTCTTCTCTGATGACTTGTGCGGCCTATCCAGCCAATTCTGGCCCTTCAAATCACCCACGTTAGCTTCCTATAAGTCCACATGGTAAGCCCAATTAATTCCAGCCCTTTAATCGCACCACAACCCCATCGAAATTTGATCGAGATTTTTGGCAGTAGAATAACGAAACTTTCCCGCCAACTTTCTAATTCAAACGTGAAGAAGGTATGCCACCTAGCCAGTTCTGTTCTCCCTTTAGCAGCTGCCTGAAAATGGGTTACCCCTTAGTAATTAGGTTACCCCTTATCCAAAATCAAGGGTCCGTATAACAATTCTTCTGGGACATTTTCCGCACTTTTTAAGGGTTCCTCCAGGACATTTCTGGGGTACTTCCGGGACACTTCTGGGGCGCTTCCGGTACTCTATCAACGGAGGTCCAAATGCCGTATTTTCAGCCAATTTTGCCACAAATCCTTATTCTTCCAAAAACACCTACAAATAAATAAAATACCATAATAAGTACAAAATCGGGCACTAACAATATATACAATTGAGCTATATTAGACACATAAATGCATCTATCAAATACCCCCAAACTTATTATTTGCTAGTCCCGAGCAAAATAAAACTACAAAATAAAATCCTAACTCACTTTCGCAGGCATCGTCGATTGCATTTAACGCATGCAATAAGCCTTTAAACCCCTAGGTGGCCCTAGTGGCCGAGTTATATTCTCGGGAGGGCTTACCAGAGATATACCCACAAAATCTTTACTCCAGACCCTAACTATCTATGCAAAATCTTTGAAGGCACTAAAGAACCTCCTTGGTTGGCATACTTATTGATTATTGGAGGAAGTACCCTGAAGCGAAATTTCAATTGTTGTACACGAGTTTGCACTCAAGCATACTAAAATTCATATATAAGTGACAGAGCTCTACTAACATAGTTTCACAATGGACATCATATTCGGATTCAATACTTAACACATGGAAAGATTAAGAGATGGATATAGAAAAACATAGATGGTTTTGATGTTGACTAAGTGAACAATGTTTCTCATATCTGTCTGAAGGCCACTGCCAAAATGAACCTATCCTAATGGATTGAGATACTGGTCTGACTAATATCGACAAACTGGCGTATACAAGGGAACCAGTGGTCGATAACCTAAATCTAGATCAACAATCTGGCATATACAAGGGAACCAGTGGTTGACTACATAGAACAATTTCTCGTTCTTTTTCGATTTTTTTTTAACTGCATGAATAGATATTTTTTATCCAAGCGCATGCTTCTTGTCAGCAGATTACATGATAGTTCCCATGGGTCCTGCATTCCACGCTTGTTTAGGTAACGGAGACAGGGAAAACACACACATATTGCTATCCAAGTGTTAAAATTTATTCCGATTGGTCTCATGGTCTAGTCTTTTTTTTTTTTTTTTCATATGTAACTCAATCACTCTATTTCACTCTAGAAATGGTAACAACTTGAATCGTGAGCCCCACCTAATCACTTAGACAAACATAGTTGAAAATGAAAAAAATAAAAACAGAAGTGAAAAGGACTCAAACGAGATATGGCGAAACTATCATGTTATTTCTAACACCTGAGCTCTGTGATTTTATGAATAGACTCTTCTAGATGTTTCCATCTAGTCAGATTGGTGCCTCAACTCCTAAAACCAAAATGCTTCCATCCACTTAGATTGGTTAGTGCTATCCTTAATAGGCATAAATTTCTAGGCTCTGGAGTTTATAAATCATACAACTAAAAAGTTTCTCCCATACCCCCAAACTTAAATCTAACATTGTCTTCAATGTTCTAAAGATAAAATTAAAAGCATGAACAAGGAGAAACTGTTACCATTTGAAGCAAAAGAGTTAAAGAAAGATTTTAACTGGTTGCATGAGAATATTGGGTTACCTCCCAAGAAGTGCTAAGTTTATAGTCTTCAGCCAGACTTAGGAAATGATTAGTCAACTCAAACCGTATAACAGTAGTCGGAATAACTGTGGGTCTTCGAAACCAAATAGAGCTGACCAACAGAAACCGCAGTAAACCAAGAAAATGAATAAGACAAGCATTCCCTTACCTAGTTTCCTGATAACTATCGCTAATTGCGGTTCAGATTCAGGTTCTATGAAAGGGTCTAAATAAAATATTTTCATTGGTTGCGTTTCTTCATAGATGGGATCCGAATCACTAGGTCTTAGAGTCTGTAAAAACTCAAATAAAAACTTAGAAGCACATAATAATAACCTAAATAACTGAGGATCCTCTAAGTCAATCAGGTTTGACTTACATAATTGACTACAGTGAGAGTAGTGGTCATTCTTAGGAAAATGGGTCGATTCTATTAACCTAAAGTACTTAGGCTTAGTCTCAGAACTGAATATTCGACTCATTTTAAATACAAACGTTCCCACATTTGGAAAAAAAAACTATGTGGTGGGAAAACAAATTCAAACTTGGTGTTATTGCCTGGGCTAACCACATCTACCAGAGGATGGGTTTCTAACGACTGAACTTCTTCTTGGACATCATTAGGTTCGGGACAGCTAGTATGAAGATAATCTTGTAGGATGGTTGAGGCATTGGTGTCAAGTCCCAAGTGAGGGACCTTCCTAAGACTTAAAGCATATGGAGAATGATAATCACCCCCAAACTTAGAGTTTTCAGTTTCTCTAGTTAGACTAGTCACAATCTCCCTAATTTCTAGGTCATCAGATTCCTGAAAATGGGCAATTGATTCTTCTAAGTCAGGTTTATTCTCATTAATATCTACGAGTTCATCTAAGACTATTGTTTCTAAATCGTACGACTCTAAAACAGTATTCTCAGGATAAAACCGTTCCTCAAAACCATCATCAATTACAGTTTCTAAATCGTTCGACTCGAAAACGGTAGTTTCAAGATAAACTGATTCCTCTAAACCACTATCGGCTTCGTACTCAACAGGAAAAACTACATCGCCTAAAACGGTGGAATCCCTAATCAAATCCTCGTCCTTTTGAATAGGTGAATAATCATAATAATTATTTGGATTTGAACTAGAAATAATATAATAACTATAAAGCTCAATTGGATTACTAGCTTCCTGATCACTATGCCTATATGTTTCAGATTCTTCATCAACACTATCCTCATCATCATAATCGTACGAAGATGATTGAACCATATATAAACAAGTAGTGTTTTTTATTCTAACCTCATCCTCTAAATTAGGCATACATGCACTATTGACTTCAAGGGAATTATTGAAAACACTGTATTGGAAATTAAGATCATTTTGAACAATTCTATTCCTCTCTTGGGTATCTAACAAAAGCTTTTGGGCCGACTCACATGAAGTCCTGACATAATCTAGGAAATCATGTGAAGAAAGTTCACTCATTGCATTATTTTCGTCCATAACTATGTTATTCATTTCAGCGAACTTACGTGCTGTCTCGGCTAACTTACGTGACGACTCAATTACAGAGGCATTAGCAGAATTTTGCTCGTATGACCGGTGGGCGTGTGGATAGTAGTTGGGCTCACTATGATACGAGCCATAACCTTGAAAAGATTGGTGTTCCCAACCACTATTCACATTATGGTCATAAAATTGATGATGTCCATAATCAACTTCAGGTCGATACTCATTGTATTGGCTTCTATTATACCAGTTTGACATTCTTAATTGCAAGGGAATTCTACACAATCACAAACAAGGCCGACTCGACTTCACCAAAACAAACCTAAATATTTCTAGCAAACAAAAAGCATGATGGCTCCAATTATTGTTTCTAGACTAGCTTCTATCTCTCAAAGGGGAATTCGTTACAGTTTGAGCAACCCCTCAGGATCAATCCGAGCTAATGTGAGATGAAACTGAGGCGAGGGAAGCTCAATGGAGCTTTGATACCCAAGGCCTCACCGGCGTTACAAGGCGGCTTGTTTCAACTCCCAGAAGTCATCATGACCTTTGAAATTGCTTAAAAGGTAATCAATATCCTTCGAAAAATTTTCCTAACAAGCTCGATACCCTATAGGTCTCTTTCTAATCAGATTTTAAAGATTGGGTTCGCGTTAGGTTTTGTTTTCCTAAAACGGGCAAGAAGGGAACGGTGATGAAATCCGAACCCTTATCTTGTTTGGGCCAGGCCTTGCCCTTTACTAGGAATATAAAAACAGTCCGGTTCGTCCTCAAACAATGAATCACCTTAAGGCAGATAGTAAACCCGCTGACAGGGGATTCACGGGTGATTAGAATTTTACCTCCCGTACCAGACGGGCGAAGAACCGCTAAAGTCGACTCGGGCCACGACTCCTATGTCATGTACGAACCCGAGGGGCCGAGACGATAACGTAATCGTCGTCCTTCCCTGCACACAGTTTGTATTTAATTTAACCCTTCCTTAGGGTTTAAAAATAATAATGTCCAAAAGAAATGCCCAAAAATGTCCAAAGTCCAAAACAAAAAAAAAATACAATCTAGTAAATAAACCCTAATACAACTTCTAAAAATACTAACAAAAATAAAAAGAATACTAAAAAAAAAAAATCTTCTTCTTCACTCCTTTTTTCTTTGCTTTCCTTCTTTGGCTTCGCTTCTCTTTTCAGCACTTTATCTTTTCCTTAGCTCAGCTCCAAGTCTGAAAACAAACAAAAATAAACGAGTAAAAAGGAACAAAAATAATAATAATAAAAAAAAAACTAAAAGAAAACCTAAAAAAAATAATATAAAACCCTAAAAACAAGTCCGCGTCGGCGGCGCCAAAAATTGATGTGTTTGTAATAGTGGTAATAAAGTTATCGTTCTCTCGAACTTGTGAAGGATTTTAGAAAATTGAATAAGAGTGTTTCAAAGATAATAAGAAAATACCAAGACTCAAGATTCCACCAATGACCAATCAATAGATAAACTCTAATCAATATTCATGCAATTTTTCTTTTAAAAGTGATTCTAATATTTACCTATGATAGATTTTTGAAGTAATAATTGTAATCACCAAGCATGAAACATCAAAAGTATTAAAACTAAGCATGCTCCATCAAAACGATTCACAACAACTCAAAAAAATCAATTATTCTCTTAAGTTCTATGCAAATAATCATGTAAATAATATTGCAATAAATAAATAAAATAGAATTATACCACTTTTCATGAAACAATGGCTTCCTCCGTTGCCTTGGCTAAGATGTTTAGCTTTTTTTCTCATATTAATCACTTGCTCAAAATACATGTTTTATAGCTCAAAAAGTTGATTAGAAGAAGTAAACAACCCAACAGAAAAATCGCAACAGCAGTTACTGTTGCGAAGGCGCTGTTGAGCCGTTACAAAAGAAGGTTTAGTAACGGAAGAAAAGACTGTTGCCTAAGCGAACAACGATAGTTGACAGAAACTGTCGCTGTCTTCTGCAGTTTAAGACTGTCGATAAACGACTGTCTTTGCGGGTGTGTTCTTCAAGCTTCGTTAATGGCGGACAGCTGCAGCAGGGAACTTCCTGTCGACCCTCCTGCGCCTCTCTGCTGGCCTCCAAACCTCCCCAAACTCCCTGATCACTTCTTAAGACTCTAACAAACCTTTATATACACAACAGGAAGTTTTAGAATCCGAGTATAACTCGGTTTCCTTTTTTTTACGGATTTTCTTCACGCGTCATATTTAGGTATCCTATGCGTATTCGAACCTTCCTGAGTTATCTAAACTCTTCCTTAGATAGATATCTATCTTTGGAGAGTTTTGTAGGTGTTCAATCTCTCTGGAAAAAGCTCAACAGGACCCTTCTCCCTTTTCTTCTCTGATGACTTGTGCGGCCTATCCAGCCAATTCTGGCCCTTCAAATCACCCACGTTAGCTTCCTATAAGTCCACATGGTAAGCCCAATTAATTCCAGCCCTTTAATCGCACCACAACCCCATCGAAATTTGATCGAGATTTTTGGCAGTAGAATAACGAAATTTTCCCGCCAACTTTCTAATTCAAACGTGAAGAAGGTATGCCCCCTAGCCAGTTCTGTTCTCCCTTTAGCAGCTGCCTGAAAATGGGTTACCCCTTAGTAATTAGGTTACCCCTTATCCAAAATCAAGGGTCCGTATAACAATTCTTCTGGGACATTTTCCGCACTTTTTAGGGGTTCCTCCGGGACATTTCTGGGGTACTTCCGGGACACTTCTGGGGCGCTTCCGGTACTCTATCAACGGAGGTCCAAATGCCGTATTTTCAGCCAATTTCGCCGCAAAGCCTTATTCTTCCAAAAACACCTACAAATAAATAAAATACCATAATAAGTACAAAATCGGGCACTAACAATGTATACAATTGAGCTATATTAGACACATAAATGCATCTATCAAATACCCCCAAACTTATTATTTGCTAGTCCCGAGCAAAATAAAACTACAAAATAAAATCCTAACTCACTTTCGCAGGCATCGTCGATTGCATTTAGCGCATGCAATAAGCCTTTAAACCCCTAGGTGTCCCTAATGGCCGAGTTATAGTCTCGGGAGGGCTTACCAGAGATATACCCACAAAATCTTTACTCCAGACCCTAACTATCTATGCAAAATCTTTGAAGGCACTAAAGAACCTCCTTGGTTGGCATACTTATTGATTATTGGAGGAAGTACCCTGAAACGAAATTCCAATTGTTGTACACGAGTTTGCACTCAAGCATACTAAAATTCATATATAAGTGACAGAGCTCTACTAACATAGTTTCACAATGGACATCATATTCGGATTCAATACATAACACATGGAAAGATTAAGAGATGGATATAAAAAAACATAGATGGTTTTGATGTTGACTAAGTGAACAATGTTTCTCATATCTGTCTGAAGGCCACTGCCAAAATGAACCTATCCTAATGGATTGAGATACTGGTCTGACTAATATCGAAAAACTGGCGTATACAAGGGAACCAGTGGTCGATAACCTAAATCTAGATCAACAATCTGGCATATACAAGGGAACCAGTGGTTGACTACATAGAACAATTTCTCGTTCTTTTTCGATTTTTTTTAACTGCATGAATAGATATTTTTTATCCAAGCGCATGCTTCTTGTCAGCAGATTACATGATAGTTCCCATGGGTCCTGCATTCCACGATTGTTTAGGTAACGGAGACAGGAAAAACACACACATATTGCTATCCAAGTGTTAAAATTTATTCCGATTGGTCTCATGGTCTAGTCTTTTTTTTTTTTCATATGTAACTCAATCACTCTATTTCACTCTAGAAATGGTAACAACTTGAATCGTGAGCCCCACCTAATCACTTAGACAAACATAGTTGAAAATGAAAAATAAAAACAGAAGTGAAAAAGACTCAAACGAGATATGGCGAAACTATCATGTTATTTCTAACACCTGAGCTCTGTGATTTTATGAATAGACTCTTCTAGATGTTTCCATCTAGTCAGATTGGTGCCTCAACTCCTAAAACCAAAATGCTTCCATCCACTTAGATTGGTTAGTGCTATCCTTAATAGGCATAAATTTCTAGGCTCTGGAGTTTATAAATCATACAACTAAAAAGTTTCTCCCATACCCCCAAACTTAAATCTAACATTGTCCTCAATGTTCTAAAGATAAAATTAAAAACATGAACAAGGAGAAACTGTTACCATTTGAAGCAAAAGAGTTAAAGAAAGATATTAACTGGTTGCATGAGAATATTGGGTTACCTCCCAAGAAGTGCTAAGTTTATAGTCTTCAGCCAGACTTAGGAAATGATTAGTCAACTCAAACCGTATAACAGTAGTCGGAATAACTGTGGGTCTTCGAAACCAAATAGAGCTGACCAACAGAAACCGCAGTAAACCAAGAAAATGAATAAGACAAGCATTCCCTTACCTAGTTTCCTGATAACTATCGCTAATTGCGGTTCAGATTCAGGTTCTATGAAAGGGTCTAAATAAAATATTTTCATTGGTTGCGTTTCTTCATAGATGGGATCTGAATCACTAGGTCTTAGAGTCTGTAAAAACTCAAATAAAAACTTAGAAGCACATAATAATAACCTAAATAACTGAGGATCCTCTAAGTCAATCAGGTTTGACTTACATAATTGACTACAGTGAGAGTAGTGGTCATTCTTAGGAAAATGGGTCGATTCTATTAACCTAAAGTACTTAGGCTTAGTCTCAGAACTGAATATTCGACTCATTTTAAATACAAACGTTCCCACATTTGGAAAAAAACTATGTGGTGGGAAAAAAAATTCAAACTTGGTGTTATTGCCTGGGCTAACCACATCTACCAGAGGATGGGTTTCTAACGACTGAACTTCTTCTTGGACATCATTAGGTTCGGGACAGCTAGTATGAAGATAATCTTGTAGGATGGTTGAGGCATTGGTGTCAAGTCCCAAGTGAGGGACCTTCCTAAGACTTAAAGCATATGGATAATGATAATCACCCTCAAACTTAGAGTTTTCAGTGTCTCTAGTTAGACTAGTCACAATCTCCCTAATTTCTAGGTCATCAGATTCCTGAAAATGGGCAATTGATTCTTCTAAGTCAGGTTTATTCTCATTAATATCTACGAGTTCATCTAAGACTATTGTTTCTAAATCGTACGACTCTAAAACAGTATTCTCAGGATAAAACCGTTCCTCAAAACCATCATCAATTACAGTTTCTAAATCGTTCGACTCGAAAACGGTAGTTTCAAGATAAACCGATTCCTCTAAACCACTATCGGCTTCGTACTCAACAGGAAAAACTACATCGCCTTGAGTCATTTGTGTTTATGGTATTTTATTCAAATTTTGCGATGATTATCTAGCTTAAAGAAGATCCCAGAATCATTGAGAAGTTATTAACGGTTGCAAACCTTATCTCCTTCTTTCCATGTTTTATTGTAGGTAATCTATGACCTTTTTAAGAGATTAGAAGTTCATTATTAGAAGGGATATTTCGAGTTTGGTGCCTATAAAATGGTACACATTCGAGTTTGGTGCCTAACTTTGTCAATATCTGAGTTTGGTACCCAGTCAACGAATTGGCGTTGATTGACCGTGTTGACCATCCAATTTAGAGTTAAAAATGTGAAATGTCTAATAAAATTCTAAACTCCGTTTTATTCACTAACTGCGCCTTATCTTCTACATACTCCATGTTTGAGAAATGAGAGTTGTTGATTTTCATTCACGGGGTTTTAGGTTCCACTCTTAATACCATTGCCATCTTCTTTCATTGCTAACATCAAATCATACACTAAGCTAATGTTATTTTCTCATATGACCACATGTTTACACAAAATTAAATCCAAAGTATAAGCATAGCTCCCTTTATTGTTTATCGGTAAATCATCCAAAATCTATCTCTCATGTAAACCCTAATAATTGTTTCCTTAGACATTCAAACTAACCATTATTGTATTGAACAAAAGAACCCATGTAAATGAACCTATTCATTTTTCAAATTAAACATTATTGTATAATTTAAATTTGTTTCCACTTTATGTAAATCCATAGTTATCATGGCAGTCAGATAAGTCAGCCTTATTTCTCTGGAACGCTCGTAACGTGTTTGGAAAATGATCTAGAGAGATTTCCCTACCGTGGTCCGTGTTAGTGAACTAGTTAAATTAAATAATGAGTGTTTAAACTATTATTCACAAAGACACGTATTCATTTAAAAAATTTGGCGGGGGCCGAGAAACAAGTTGTGCTCCAACAGAGCTTGTGAACGGTCGACCAGTCATCCGTTAAGTCAACTGCTTGGTTGGGACCCACACCAAACTCAAATTCCGACAAAGTTAGGTACCAAAGGAAAAGGTGTGCCATTTTATAGGCACCAAACTCAAAATACCCCTTATTATAAATATTGTCTACTTATATAACCCTCTTTGTCCCCCAAGGTTTTGTGTAATCTCCTTTTCGACTATTTTGCTCATAACTTCATCATACGAAGTGGGAATGACCTCATTCTTTTTCTGTTACCTCTGTCGTTCAGTTCCCCAAAGTATACATGAAACTTTTTAGAATTTGGACGCTGAGCAATTGGTGTTACATCCTTATTTTCAATGTAAAGGATGACTTCCCTCTTTATTTTTGGAATCAACATACGTAAAAATGCAATTTGGATAACATGTAGAGCCTTTAAATGTATTATTGTTTTCCACAATCATTTTTTAGAAAATTGTATAATAAAAATGAGTTTATCTAGTTTAAAGTTTGGTTTTAAAAAAAGGATTTCGACTTCTAACGAAGTCACTGGACTTCCTTGAGTCAATGCATCCAAAATGCAAGCTCTTTTCGAATCTCAAGTCTCTAGACATGTAATTTGTGCAGGAAATATTTTTTCTGAAAATTTTCTATTAAAGGGGAGTTTGTGTTTCATGATTTGGTCTTGATCATAGAGTTCCGACATCTAACGAAGCCCGCGGACTTCCTTGAGTCATTTGTGTTTATGGTATTTTATTCAAATTTTGCGATGATTATCTAGCTTAAAGAAGATCCCAGAATCATTGAGAAGTTATTAACGGTTGCAAACCTTATCTCCTTCTTTCCATGTTTTATTGTAGGTAATCTATGACATTTTTAAGAGATTAGAAGTTCATTATTAGAAGGGATATTTCGAGTTTGGTGCCTATAAAATGGTACACATTCGCGTTTGGTGCCTAACTTTGTCAATATCTGAGTTTGGTGCCCAGTCAACGAATTGGTGTTGATTGACCGTGTTGACCATCCAATTTAGAGTTAAAAATGTGAAATGTCTAATAAAATTCTAAACTCCGTTTTATTCACTAACTGCGCCTTATCTTCTACATACTCCATGTTTGAGAAATGAGAGTTGTTGATTTTCATTCACGGGGTTTTAGGTTCCACTCTTAATACCATTGCCATCTTGTTTCATTGCTAACATCAAATCATACACTGAGCTACTGTTATTTTCTCATATGACCCCCTATTTACACAAAATTAAATCCAAAGTATAAGCATAGCTCCTTTCATTGTTTACCGGTAAATCATCCAAAATCTATCTCTCATGTAAACCCCAATAATTGTTTCCTTAGACATTCAAACTAACCATTATTGTATTGAACAAATGAATCCATGTAAATGAACCTATTCATTTTTCAAATTAACCATTATTGTATAATTTAAATTTGTTCCACTTTATGTAAATCCATAGTTATCATGGCAGTCAGATAAGTCAGCCTTATTTCTCTGGAACGCTCGTAACGTGTTTGGAAAATGATCTAGAGAGATTTCCTTACCGTGGTCCGTGTTAGTGAACTAGTTAAATTAAATAATGATTGTTTAAACTATTATTCACAAAGACACGTATTCATTTAAAAAATTTGGCGGGGGCCGAGAAACAAGTTGTGCTCCAACACAGCTTGTGAACGGTCGACCAGTCATCCGTTAAGTCAACTGCTTGGTTGGGACCCACACCAAACTCAAATTCCGACAAAGTTAGGTACCAAAGGAAAAGGTGTGCCATTTTATAGGCACCAAACTCAAAATACCCCTTATTATAAATATTGTCTACTTATATAACCCTCTTTGTCCCCCAAGGTTTTGTGTAATCTCCTTTTCGACTATTTTGCTCATAACTTCATCATACGAAGTGGGAATGACCTCATTCTTTTTCTGTTACCTCTGTCGTTCAGTTCCCCAAAGTATACATGAAACTTTTTAGGATTTGGACGCTTAGAAATTGGTGTTACATCCTTATTTGCAATGTAAAGGATGACTTCCCTCTTTATTTTTGGAATCAACATACGTAAAAATGCAATTTGGATAACATATAGAGCCTTTAAATGTATTATTGTTTACCACAATCATTTTTTAGAAAATTTTATAATAAAAATGAGTTTATCTAGTTTAAAGTTTGGTTTTAAAAAAAGGATTTCGACTTCTAACGAAGTCACTGGACTTCCTTGAGTCAATGCATCCAAAATGCAAGCTTTTTTCGACTCTCAAGCCTCTAGACATGTAATTTGTGCAGGAAATATTTTTTCTGAAAATTTTCTATTAAAGGGGAGTTTCTGTTTCATGATTTGGTCTTGATCATAGAGTTCCGACATCTAACGAAGCCTTCGGACTTCCTTGAGTCATTTGTGTTGATGGTATTTTATTCAAATTTTGTGATGATTATCTAGCTTAAAGAAGATCCCAGAATCATTGAGAAGTTATTAACGGTTGCAAACCTTATCCTTCTTTCCATGTTTTATTATAGGTAATATATGACCTTTTTAAGAGATTAGAAGTTCATTATTAGAAGGGATATTTCGAGTTTGGTGCCTATAAAATGGTACACATTCGCGTTTGGTGCCTAACTTTGTCAATATCTGAGTTTGGTGCCCAGTCAACGAATTGGCGTTGATTGACCGTGTTGACCATCCAATTTAGAGTTAAAAATGTGAAATGTCTAATAAAATTCTAAACTCCGTTTTATTCACTAACTGCGCCTTATCTTCTACATACTCCATGTTTGAGAAATGAGAGTTGTTGATTTTCATTCACGGGGTTTTAGGTTCCACTCTTAATACCATTGCCATCTTGTTTCATTGCTAACATCAAATCATACACTGAGCTACTGTTATTTTCTCATATGACCCCCTATTTACACAAAATTAAATCCAAAGTATAAGCATAGCTCCTTTCATTGTTTACCGGTAAATCATCCAAAATCTATCTCTCATGTAAACCCCAATAATTGTTTCCTTAGACATTCAAACTAACCATTATTGTATTGAACAAATGAATCCATGTAAATGAACCTATTCATTTTTCAAATTAACCATTATTGTATAATTTAAATTTGTTCCACTTTATGTAAATCCATAGTTATCATGGCAGTCAGATAAGTCAGCCTTATTTCTCTGGAACGCTCGTAACGTGTTTGGAAAATGATCTAGAGAGATTTCCTTACCGTGGTCCGTGTTAGTGAACTAGTTAAATTAAATAATGATTGTTTAAACTATTATTCACAAAGACACGTATTCATTTAAAAAATTTGGCGGGGGCCGAGAAACAAGTTGTGCTCCAACACAGCTTGTGAACGGTCGACCAGTCATCCGTTAAGTCAACTGCTTGGTTGGGACCCACACCAAACTCAAATTCCGACAAAGTTAGGTACCAAAGGAAAAGGTGTGCCATTTTATAGGCACCAAACTCAAAATACCCCTTATTATAAATATTGTCTACTTATATAACCCTCTTTGTCCCCCAAGGTTTTGTGTAATCTCCTTTTCGACTATTTTGCTCATAACTTCATCATACGAAGTGGGAATGACCTCATTCTTTTTCTGTTACCTCTGTCGTTCAGTTCCCCAAAGTATACATGAAACTTTTTAGGATTTGGACGCTTAGAAATTGGTGTTACATCCTTATTTGCAATGTAAAGGATGACTTCCCTCTTTATTTTTGGAATCAACATACGTAAAAATGCAATTTGGATAACATATAGAGCCTTTAAATGTATTATTGTTTACCACAATCATTTTTTAGAAAATTTTATAATAAAAATGAGTTTATCTAGTTTAAAGTTTGGTTTTAAAAAAAGTATTTCGACTTCTAACGAAGTCACTGGACTTACTTGAGTCAATGCATCCAAAATGCAAGCTTTTTTCGACTCTCAAGCCTCTAGACATGTAATTTGTGCAGGAAATATTTTTTCTGAAAATTTTCTATTAAAGGGGAGTTTGTGTTTCATGATTTGGTCTTGATCATAGAGTTCCGACATCTAACGAAGCCCGCGGACTTCCTTGAGTCATTTGTGTTTATGGTATTTTATTCAAATTTTGCGATGATTATCTAGCTTAAAGAAGATCCCAGAATCATTGAGAAGTTATTAACGGTTGCAAACCTTATCTCCTTCTTTCCATGTTTTATTGTAGGTAATCCATGACATTTTTAAGAGATTAGAAGTTCATTATTAGAAGGGATATTTCGAGTTTGGTGCCTATAAAATGGTACACATTCGCGTTTGGTGCCTAACTTTGTCAATATCTGAGTTTGGTGCCCAGTCAACGAATTGGCGTTGATTGACCGTGTTGACCATCCAATTTAGAGTTAAAAATGTGAAATGTCTAATAAAATTCTAAACTCCGTTTTATTCACTAACTGCGCCTTATCTTCTACATACTCCATGTTTGAGAAATGAGAGTTGTTGATTTTCATTCACGGGGTTTTAGGTTCCACTCTTAATACCATTGCCATCTTGTTTCATTGCTAACATCAAATCATACACTGAGCTACTGTTATTTTCTCATATGACCCCCTATTTACACAAAATTAAATCCAAAGTATAAGCATAGCTCCTTTCATTGTTTACCGGTAAATCATCCAAAATCTATCTCTCATGCAAACCCCAATAATTGTTTCCTTAGACATTCAAACTAACCATTATTGTATTGAACAAATGAATCCATGTAAATGAACCTATTCATTTTTCAAATTAACCATTATTGTATAATTTAAATTTGTTCCACTTTATGTAAATCCATAGTTATCATGGCAGTCAGATAAGTCAGCCTTATTTCTCTGGAACGCTCGTGACGTGTTTGGAAAATGATCTAGAGAGATTTCCTTACCGTGGTCCGTGTTAGTGAACTAGTTAAATTAAATAATGATTGTTTAAACTATTATTCACAAAGACACGTATTCATTTAAAAAATTTGGCGGGGGCCGAGAAACAAGTTGTGCTCCAACACAGCTTGTGAACGGTCGACCAGTCATCCGTTAAGTCAACTGCTTGGTTGGGACCCACACCAAACTCAAATTCCGACAAAGTTAGGTACCAAAGGAATAGGTGTGCCATTTTATAGGAACCAAACTCAAAATACCCCTTATTATAAATATTGTCTACTTATATAACCCTCTTTGTCCCCCAAGGTTTTGTGTAATCTCTTTTTCGACTATTTTGCTCATACCTTCTTCATACGAAGTGGGAATGACCTCATTCTTTTTCTGTTACCTCTGTCGTTCAGTTCCCCAAAGTATACATGAAACCTTTTAGGATTTGGACGCTTAGAAATTGGTGTTACATCCTTATTTGCAATGTAAAGGATGACTTCCCTCTTTATTTTTGGAATCAACATACGTAAAAATGCAATTTGGATAACAAATAGAGCCTTTAAATGTATTATTGTTTACCACAATCATTTTTTAGAAAATTTTATAATAAAAATGAGTTTATCTAGTTTAAAGTTTGGTTTTAAAAAAAGGATTTCGACTTCTAACGAAGTCACTGGACTTCCTTGAGTCAATGCATCCAAAATGCAAGCTTTTTTCGACTCTCAAGCCTCTAGACATGTAATTTGTGCAGGAAATATTTTTTCTGAAAATTTTCTATTAAAGGGGAGTTTCTGTTTCATGATTTGGTCTTGATCATAGAGTTCTGACATCTAACGAAGCCTTCGGACTTCCTTGAGTCATTTGTGTTGATGGTATTTTATTCAAATTTTGTGATGATTATCTAGCTTAAAGAAGATCCCAGAATCATTGAGAAGTTATTAACGGTTGCAAACCTTATCCTTCTTTCCATGTTTTATTATAGGTAATATATGACCTTTTTAAGAGATTAGAAGTTCATTATTAGAAGGGATATTTCGAGTTTGGTGCCTATAAAATGGTACACATTCGCGTTTGGTGCCTAACTTTGTCAATATCTGAGTTTGGTGCCCAGTCAACGAATTGGCGTTGATTGACCGTGTTGACCATCCAATTTAGAGTTAAAAATGTGAAATGTCTAATAAAATTCTAAACTCCGTTTTATTCACTAACTGCGCCTTATCTTCTACATACTCCAATACAGCTTGTGAACGGTCCACCAGTCATCCGTTAAGTCAATTGCTTGATTGGGACCCACACCAAACTCAAATTCCGACAAAGTTAGGTTCCAAAGGCAAAGGTGTGCCAATTTATAGGCACCAAACTCAAAATACACCTTATTATAAATATTGTCTACTTATGTAACTCTCTTTGTCCCCCAAGGTTTTGTGTAATCTCTTTTTCGACTATTTTGCTCATAACTTCTTCATACGAAGTGGGAATGATCTCATTATTTTTCTGTTACCTCTGTCTTTCAGTTCCCCACATTATACAGGAAATTTTTTAGGATTGGACGCTTAGCAATTGGGTTTTCATCCTTATTTTCAAATTAAAGGATGACTCCCCTCTTTATTTTTGGAATCAACATACGTAGAAATGCAATTTGGATAACATGTAGAGCCTTTAAATGTATTATTTTTTACCACAATCATTTTTTAGAAAATATTATAATAAAAATGAGTTTATCTAGTTTATTGTTTGGTTTTATAAAAAAGGATTTCGACTTCTAGCGAAGTCACTGGACTTCCTTGAGTCAATGCATCCAAAACGCAAGCTTTTTTTAACTCTCAAGCCTCTAGACATGTAATTTGTGCAGGAAATATTTTTTCTGAATTTTTTTTATTAAAGGGGAGTCTTTCTGTTTCATGATTTGGTCTTGATCATAGGGTTCCGACATCTAACGAAGCATGCGGACTTCCTTGGGTCATTTGTGTTTATGGTAATTTATTCAAATTTTGCGATGATTATCTACCTTAAAGAAGATCCCATAATAGTTGAGAAGTTATCAACGGTTGCAAACCTTATATCCTTCTTTCTATGTTTTATTATAGGTAATCTATGACCTTTTTAAAAGATTAGAAGTTCATTATTAGAAGGGATATTTCGAGTTTGGTGCCTATAAATGGTACACTTTCGCGTTTGGTGCCTAACTTTGTCAATTTCTGAGTTTGGTGCCCAGTCTACGAATTGGCGTTGATTGACCGTGTTGACCATCCAATTTAGATTTACAAATGTGAAATGTATAATAAAATTCTAAACTCCGTTTTATTCACTAACTGCACCTTATCTTCTACATACTCCATGTTTGAGAAATGAGAGTTGTTGATTTTCATTCATGGGGTTTTAGGTTCCACTCTTAATACCATTGCCATCTTCTTTCATTGCTAATCTCAAATCATACACTGATCTACTGTTGTTTTCTCATATGACCACCTGTTTACAAAAAATTAAATCCAAAGTATAAGCATAGCTCCCTTCATTTTTTACCGGTAAATCATCCAAAATCTATCTCTCATGTAAACCCCAATAATTGTTTCCTTAGACATTTAAAATAACCATTATTGTGTTGAACAAATGAATCCATGTAAATGAACCTATTCATTTTTCAAATTAACAATTATTGTATAATTTAAATTTGTTTTCACTTTATGTAAATCCATAGTTATCATGGCAGTCAGAAAAGTCAGCCTTATTTCTCTGGAACGCTCGTAACATGTTTGAAAAATGATCTAGAGATATTTCCCTACCGTGGTCCGTGTTAGTGATCTAGTTAAATTAAATAATGATTGTTTAAAAAATTATTCACAAAGACACGTATTTATTTACAAAAGTTGGCGGGGGGCCGAGCAACAAGTTGTGCTCCAACACAGCTTGTGAACGGTCTACCAGTCATCCATTAAGTCAACTGCTTGGTTAGGACCCACACCAAACTCAAATTCCGACAAAGTTAGGTACCAAAGGAAAAGGTGTGCCATTTTATAGGCACCAAACTCAAAATAACCCTTATTATAAATATTGTCTCCTTATATAACTCTCTTTGTCCCCCAAGGTTTTGTGTAATCTCTTTTTCGACTATTTTGCTCATAACTTCTTCATACGAAGTGGGAATGGCCTCATTCTTTTTCTGTTACCTCTGTCTTTCAGTTCCCCACAGTATACCAGAAATTTTTTAGAATTTGGACGCCTTAGGAATTGTTGTTTCAACCGTATTTTCAATGTAAAGGATGACTTCCCTCTTTATTTTTGGAATCAACATACGTAGAAATGCAATTTGGATAACATGTAGAGCCTTTAATTGTATTATTTTTTACCACAATCATTTTTTAGAAAATTTTATAATAAAAAAGAGTTTATCTAGTTTATAGTCTGGTTTTAAAAAAAGGATTTCGACTTCTAACGAAGTCACTGAACTTCCTTGAGTCAATGCATCCAAAATGCAAGCTTTTTTCGACTCTCAAGCCTCTAGACATGTAATTTGTACAGGAAATGTTTTTTCTGAAAATTTTCTATTAAAGGGGAGTTTTTCTGTTTCATGATTTGGTCTTGATCATAGAGTTCCGACATCTAACGAATCCTGCGGACTTCCTTGAGTCATTTGTGTTTATGGTATTTTATTCAAATTTTGCAATGATTATCTAGCTTAAAGAAGATCCCATAATCGTTGAGAATTATTAACGGTTGCAAACCTTATCTCCTTCTTTCCATGTTTTATTATAGGTAATCTATGACCTTTTTAAGAGATTAGAAGTTCATTATTAGAAGGGATATTTCGATTTTGGTGCCTATAAAAGGGTACACTTTCGCGTTTGGTACCTAACTTTGTCAATATCTGAGTTTGGTGCCCAGTCATCGAATTGGCGTTGATTGACCGTGTTGACCATCCAATTTAGAGTTAAATATGTGAAATATCAAAGATAATTCTAATCTCCGTTTTATTCACTAACTGCGCCTTCTCTTCTACATACTCTATGTTTGAGAAATGAGAGTTGTTGATTTTCATTCACGAGGTTTTAGGTTCCACTCTTAATACCATTGCCATCTTCTTTCATTGCTAATCTCAAATCATACAATGAGCTACTGTTATTTTCTCATATGATCACATGTTTACACAAAATTAAATCCAAAGTATAAGCATAGCTCCCTTCATTGTTTACCGGTAAATCATCCAAAATCTAACTCTCATGTAAACCCCAATAATCGTTTCCTTAAACCTTCAAACTAAACATTATTGTATTGAACAAATGAATCCATGTAAATGACCCTATTCATTTTTCAAATTAATCATTATTTTATTAATTAAATTTTTTTCCATTTTATGTAAATCCATAGTTATCATGGCAGTCAGATAAGTCAGCCTTATTTCTCTGGAACGCTCGTAACGTGTTTGGAAAATGATATAGAGAGATTTTCCTAACGTGGTCCGTGTTAGTGAACTAGTTAAATTAAATAATGATTGTTTAAACAACTATTCACAAAGACACGTATTTATTTGAAAAAGTTGGCGGGGGGGGGGCGAGCAACAAGTTGTGCTCCAACACAGCTTGTGAACGGTCCTCCAGTCATCTGTTAGGTCAACTGCTTGGTTGGGACCCACACCAAACTAAAATTCCGAAAAAAGTTAGGTACGAAAGGAAAAGGTGTGCCATTTTATAGGCACCAAACTCAAAATAACCCTTATTATAAATATTGTCTACTTATATAACTCTCTTTGTCCCCCAAGGTTTTGTGTAATCTCTTTTTCGACAATTTTGCTCATAACTTCTTCATACGAAGTGGGAATGACCTCATTCTTTTTATGTTACCTCTGTGTTTCAGTTCCCCACAGTATACAGGAAATTTTTTAGGGTTTGGACGCTTAGCAATTGGTGTTTGAACCTTATTTTCAATGTAAAGGATGACTTCCCTCTTTATTTTTGGAATCAACATACGTAGAAATGCAATTTGGATAACATGTAGAGCCTTGAAATGTATTATTTTTTACCAAAATTATTTTTTAGAAAATTTTATAATAAAAATGAGTTTATCTAGTTTAAATTTTGGATTTAAAAAAAGGATTTCGACTTCTAACGAAGTCACTGGACTTCTTTGAGTCAATGCATCCAAAATGCAAGTTTTTTTCGACTCTCAAGCCTCTAGACATGTAATTTGTGCAGGAAATATTTTTTCTGAAAATTTTCTATTAAAGGGGAGTCTTTCTGTTTCATGATTTGGTCTTGATCATAGAGTTCCGACATCTAACGAATCCTGCGGACTTCCTTGAGTCATTTGTGTTTATGGTATTTTATTCAAATTTTGCAATGATTATCTAGCTTAAAGAAGAACCCATAATCGTTGAGAAGTTATTAACGGTTGCAAACCTTATCTCCTTCTTTCCATGTTTTATTATAGGTAATCTATGACCTTTTTAAGAGATTAGAAGTTCATTATTAGAAGGGATATTTCGAGTTTGGTGCCTATAAAATGGTACACTTTCGCGTTTGGTGCCTAACTTTGTTAATATCTGAGTTTGGTGCCCAGTCAACGAATTGGCGTTGATTCACCGTGTTAACCATCCAATTTAGAGTTAAAAATGTGAAATATCTAAGATAATTCTAAACTCCGTTTTATTCACTAACTGCGCCTTATCTTCTACATACTCTATGTTTGAGAAATGAGAGTTTGTTGATTTTCATTCACGAGGTTTTAGGTTCCACTCTTAATACCATTGCCATCTTCTTTCATTGCTAATCTCAAATCATACAATGAGCTACTGTTATTTTCTCATATTATCACATGTTTACACAAAATTAAATCCAAAGTATAAGCATAGCTCCCTTCATTGTTTACCGGTAAATCATCCAAAATCTAACTCTCATGTAAACCCCAATAATCGTTTCCTTAAACCTTCAAACTAACCATTATTGTATTGAACAAATGAATACTTGTAAATGGCCCTATTCATTTTTCAAATTCATCATTATTATATTAATTAAATTTGTTTCCATTTTATGTAAATCCATAGTTATCATGGCAGTCAGATAAGTCATCCTTATTTCTCTGGAACGCTCGTAACGTGTTTGGAAAATAATCTAGAGAGATTTTCCTAACGTGGTCCGTGACAGTGAACTAGTTAAATTAAATAATGATTGTTTAAACAATTATTCACAAAGACACGTATTTATGTAAAAAATTTGGAGGGGGGGCGAGCAACAAGTTGTGCTCCAACACAGCTTGTGAACGGTCCTCCAGTCATTTGTTAGGTCAACTGCTTGGTTGGGACCCACACCAAACTCAAATTCCGACAAAGTTAGGTACCAAAGGAAAAGGTGTGCCATTTTATAGGCAGCAAACTCAAAATACCCTTATTCTAAATATTGTCTACTTATATAACTCTCTTTGTCCCCCAAGGTTTTGTGTAATCTCTTTCTCGACAATTTTGCTCATAACTTCTTCATACGAAGTGGGAATGACCTCATTCTTTTTCTGTTACCTCTGTGTTTCAGTTCCCCAAAGTATACAGGAAAAATTTTAGGATTTGGACGCTTAGCAATTGGTGTTTCATCCTTATTTTCAATGTAAAGGATGACTTTCCTCTTTATTTTTGGAATCAACATACGTAGAAATGCAATTTGGATAACATGTAGAGCCTTGAAATGTATTATTTTTTACCAAAATTATTTTTTAGAAAATTTTATAATAAAAATGAGTTTATCTAGTTTAAAGTTTGGATTTAAAAAAAGTATTTCGACTTCTAACAAGTCACTGGACTTCTTTGAGTCAATGCATCCAAAATGCAAGCTTTTTTCAACTCTCAAGCCTCTAGACATGTAATTTGTGCAGGAAATATTTTTTCTGAAAATTTTCTATTAAAGGGGAGTCTTTCTGTTTCATGATTTGGTCATGATCATAGAGTTCCGACATCTAACGAATCCTGGGGACTTCCTTGAGTCATTTGTGTTTATGGTATTTTATTCAAATTTTGCAATGATTATCTAGCTTAAAGAAGAACCCATAATCGTTGAGAAGTTATTAACGGTTGCAAACCTTATCTCCTTCTTTCCATGTTTTATTATAGGTAATCTATGACCTTTTTAAGAGATTAGAAGTTCATTATTAGAAGGGATATTTCGAGTTTGGTGCCTATAAAATGGTACACTTTCGCGTTTGGTGCCTAACTTTGTTAATATCTGAGTTTGGTGCCCAGTCAACGAATTGGCGTTGATTCACCGTGTTAACCATCCAATTTAGAGTTTAAAATGTTAAATATCTAAGATAATTCTAAACTCCGTTTTATTCACTAATTGCGCCTTATCTTCTACATACTCTATGTTTGAGAAATGAGAGTTGTTGATTTTCATTCACGAGGTTTTAGGTTCCACTCTTAATACCATTGCCATCTTCTTTCATTGCTAATCTCAAATCATACAATGAGCTACTGTTATTTTCTCATATGATCACATGTTTACACAAAATTAAATCCAAAGTATAAGCATAGCTCCCTTCATTGTTTACCGGTAAATCATCCAAAATCTAACTCTCATGTAAACCCCAATAATCGTTTCCTTAAACCTTCAAAGTAACCATTGTTGTATTGAACAAATGAATACATGTAAATGGTCCTATTCATTTTTCAAATTCATCATTATTATATTAATTAAATTTGTTTCCATTTTATGTAAATCCATAGTTATCATGGCAGTCAGATAAGTCATCCTTATTTCTCTGGAACACTCGTAACGTGTTTGGAAAATGATCTAGAGAGATTTTCCTAACGTGGTCCGTGTTAGTGAACTAGTTAAATTAAATAATGATTTTTTAAACAATTATTCACAAAGACACGTATTTATTTAAAAAGTTGGAGGGGGGGCGAGCAACAAGTTGTGCTCCAACACAGCTTGTGAACGGTCCTCCAGTCATCTGTTAGGTCAACTGCTTGGTTGGGACCCACACCAAACTAAAATTCCGAAAAAAGTTAGGTACGAAAGGAAAAGGTGTGCCATTTTATAGGCACCAAACTCAAAATAACCCTTATTATAAATATTGTCTACTTATATAACTCTCTTTGTCCCCCAAGGTTTTGTGTAATCTCTTTTTCGACAATTTTGCTCATAACTTCTTCATACGAAGTGGGAATGACCTCATTCTTTTTATGTTACCTCTGTGTTTCAGTTCCCCACAGTATACAGGAAATTTTTTAGGGTTTGGACGCTTAGCAATTGGTGTTTGAACCTTATTTTCAATGTAAAGGATGACTTCCCTCTTTATTTTTGGAATCAACATACGTAGAAATGCAATTTGGATAACATGTAGAGCCTTGAAATGTATTATTTTTTACCAAAATTATTTTTTAGAAAATTTTATAATAAAAATGAGTTTATCTAGTTTAAAGTTTGGATTTAAAAAAAGGATTTCGACTTCTAACGAAGTCACTGGACTTCTTTGAGTCAATGCATCCAAAATGCAAGTTTTTTTCGACTCTCAAGCCTCTAGACATGTAATTTGTGCAGGAAATATTTTTTCTGAAAATTTTCTATTAAAGGGGAGTCTTTCTGTTTCATGATTTGGTCTTGATCATAGAGTTCCGACATCTAACGAATCCTGCGGACTTCCTTGAGTCATTTGTGTTTATGGTATTTTATTCAAATTTTGCAATGATTATCTAGCTTAAAGAAGAACCCATAATCGTTGAGAAGTTATTAACGGTTGCAAACCTTATCTCCTTCTTTCCATGTTTTATTATAGGTAATCTATGACCTTTTTAAGAGATTAGAAGTTCATTATTAGAAGGGATATTTCGAGTTTGGTGCCTATAAAATGGTACACTTTCGCGTTTGGTGCCTAACTTTGTTAATATCTGAGTTTGGTGCCCAGTCAACGAATTGGCGTTGATTCACCGTGTTAACCATCCAATTTAGAGTTAAAAATGTGAAATATCTAAGATAATTCTAAACTCTGTTTTATTCACTAACTGCGCCTTATCTTCTACATACTCTATGTTTGAGAAATGAGAGTTGTTGATTTTCATTCACGAGGTTTTAGGTTCCACTCTTAATACCATTGCCATCTTCTTTCATTGCTAATCTCAAATCATACAATGAGCTACTGTTATTTTCTCATATTATCACATGTTTACACAAAATTAAATCCAAAGTATAAGCATAGCTCCCTTCATTGTTTACCGGTAAATCATCCAAAATCTAACTCTCATGTAAACCCCAATAATCGTTTCCTTAAACCTTCAAACTAACCATTATTGTATTGAACAAATGAATACTTGTAAATGGCCCTATTCATTTTTCAAATTCATCATTATTATATTAATTAAATTTGTTTCCATTTTATGTAAATCCATAGTTATCATGGCAGTCAGATAAGTCATCCTTATTTCTCTGGAACGCTCGTAACGTGTTTGGAAAATAATCTAGAGAGATTTTCCTAACGTGGTCCGTGACAGTGAACTAGTTAAATTAAATAATGATTGTTTAAACAATTATTCACAAAGACACGTATTTATGTAAAAAATTTGGAGGGGGGGCGAGCAACAAGTTGTGCTCCAACACAGCTTGTGAACGGTCCTCCAGTCATTTGTTAGGTCAACTGCTTGGTTGGGACCCACACCAAACTCAAATTCCGACAAAGTTAGGTACCAAAGGAAAAGTTGTGCCATTTTATAGGCAGCAAACTCAAAATACCCTTATTCTAAATATTGTCTACTTATATAACTCTCTTTTTCCCCCAAGGTTTTGTGTAATCTCTTTCTCGACAATTTTGCTCATAACTTCTTCATACGAAGTGGGAATGACCTCATTCTTTTTCTGTTACCTCTGTGTTTCAGTTCCCCACAGTATACAGGAAAATTTTTAGGATTTGGACGCTTAGCAATTGGTGTTTCATCCTTATTTTCAATGTAAAGGATGACTTTCCTCTTTATTTTTGGAATCAACATACGTAGAAATGCAATTTGGATAACATGTAGAGCCTTGAAATGTATTATTTTTTACCAAAATTATTTTTTAGAAAATTTTATAATAAAAATGAGTTTATCTAGTTTAAAGTTTGGATTTAAAAAAAGTATTTCGACTTCTAACAAGTCACTGGACTTCTTTGAGTCAATGCATCCAAAATGCAAGCTTTTTTCGACTCTCAAGCCTCTAGACATGTAATTTGTGCAGGAAATATTTTTTCTGAAAATTTTCTATTAAAGGGGAGTCTTTCTGTTTCATGATTTGGTCATGATCATAGAGTTCCGACATCTAACGAATCCTGGGGACTTCCTTGAGTCATTTGTGTTTATGGTATTTTATTCAAATTTTGCAATGATTATCTAGCTTAAAGAAGAACCCATAATCGTTGAGAAGTTATTAACGGTTGCAAACCTTATCTCCTTCTTTCCATGTTTTATTATAGGTAATCTATGACCTTTTTAAGAGATTAGAAGTTCATTATTAGAAGGGATATTTCGAGTTTGGTGCCTATAAAATGGTACACTTTCGCGTTTGGTGCCTAACTTTGTTAATATCTGAGTTTGGTGCCCAGTCAACGAATTGGCGTTGATTCACCGTGTTAACCATCCAATTTAGAGTTTAAAATGTGAAATATCTAAGATAATTCTAAACTCCGTTTTATTCACTAATTGCGCCTTATCTTCTACATACTCTATGTTTGAGAAATGAGAGTTGTTGATTTTCATTCACGAGGTTTTAGGTTCCACTCTTAATACCATTGCCATCTTCTTTCATTGCTAATCGCAAATCATACAATGAGCTACTGTTATTTTCTCATATGATCACATGTTTACACAAAATTAAATCCAAAGTATAAGCATAGCTCCCTTCATTGTTTACCGGTAAATCATCCAAAATCTAACTCTCATGTAAACCCCAATAATCGTTTCCTTAAACCTTCAAAGTAACCATTGTTGTATTGAACAAATGAATACATGTAAATGGTCCTATTCATTTTTCAAATTCATCATTATTATATTAATTAAATTTGTTTCCATTTTATGTAAATCCATAGTTATCATGGCAGTCAGATAAGTCATCCTTATTTCTCTGGAACGCTCGTAACGTGTTTGGAAAATGATCTAGAGAGATTTTCCTAACGTGGTCCGTGTTAGTGAACTAGTTAAATTAAATAATGATTTTTTAAACAATTATTCACAAAGACACGTATTTATTTAAAAAGTTGGAGGGGGGGCGAGCAACAAGTTGTGCTCCAACACAGCTTGTGAACGGTCCTCCAGTCATCCGTTAGGTCAACTGCTTGGTTGGGACCCACACCAAACTCAAATTCCGACAAAGTTAGGCACCAAAAGAAAAGGTGTGCCATTTTATAGGCACCAAACTCAAAATACCCTTATTATAAATATTGTCTACTTATATAACTCTCTTTGTCCCCCAAGGTTTTGTGTAAAATCTTTTTCGACTATTTAGCTCATAACTTCTTCATACGAAGTGGGAATGACCTCATTCTTTTTCTGTTACCTCTGTCTTTCAGTTCCCCAAAGTATACAGGAAACTTTTTAGGATTTGGACGTTTAGAAATTGGTGTTACATCCTTATTTGCAATGTAAAGGATGACTTCCCTCTTTATTTTTGGAATCAACATACATAAAAATGCAATTTGGATAACATGTAGAGCCTTTAAATGTATTATTTTTTACTAAAATTATTTTTTAGAAAACTTTATAATAAAAATTAGTTTATCTAGTTTAAAGTTTGGTTTTAAAAAAAGGATTTCGACTTCTAACGAAGTCACTGGACTTCTTTGAGTCAATGCATCCAAAATGCAAGCTTTTTTCGACTCTCAAGCCTCTAGACATGTAATTTGTGCAGGAAATATTTTTTCTGAAAATTTTCTATTAAAGGGGAGTCTTATTGTTTCATGATTTGGTCTTGATCATAGAGTTCCGACATCTAACGAATCCTGCGGACTTCCTTGAGTCATTTGTGTTTATGGTATTTTATTCAAATTTTGCAATGATTATCTAGCTTAAAGAAGATCCCATAATCGTTGAGAAGTTATTAACGGTTGAAAACCTTATCTCCTTATTTCCATGTTTTATTATAGGTAATCTATGACCTTTTGAAGAGATTAGAAGATCATTATTAGAAGGGATATTTCGAGTTTGGTGCCTATAAAATGGTACACTTTCGCGTTTGGTGCCTAACTTTGTCAATATCTGAGATTGGTGCCCAGTCAACGAATTGGCGTTGATTGACCATGTTGACCATCCAATTTAGAGTTAAAAATGTGAAATATCTAAGATAATTCTAAACTCCGTTTTATTCACTAACTGCGCCTTATTTTCTACATACTCCATGTTTGAGAAATGAGAGTTGTTGATTTTCATTCACGAGGTTTTAGGTTCCACTCTTAATACCATTGACATCTTCTTTCATTGCTAATCTCAAATCATATAATGATCTACTGTTATTTTCTCATATGATCACCTGTTTACACAAAATTAAATCCAAAGTATAAGCATAGCTCCCTTCATTGTTTACCGGTAAATCATCCAAAATCTAACTCTCACGTAAACCCCAATAATCGTTTCCTTAAACCTTAAAACTAACCATTATTGTATTGAACAAATGAATCCATGTAAATGACCCTATTAATTTTTCAAATTACTGATTATTGTATTAATTAAATTTGTTTCCATTTTATGTAAATCCATAGTTATCATGGGAGTCAGGTAAGTCAGCCTTATTTCTCTGGAACGCTCGTAACGTGTTTGGAAATTGATCTAGAGATATTTCCCTACCGTGGTCCGTAATAGTGAACTAGTTAAATTAAATAATGATTGTTTAAACAATTATTCACAAAGAAACGTATTTACTTACAAAAGTTGGCGGGGGGCCGAGCAACAAGTTGTGCTCCAACACAGCTTGTGAACGGTCCACCAGTCATCTGTTAGGTCAACTGCTTGGTTGGACCCACACCAAACTCAAATTCCGACAAAGTTAGGTACCAAAGGAAAAGGTGTGCCATTTTATAGGAACCAAACTCAAAATACCCCTTATTATAAATATTTTCTACTTATATAACTCTCTTTGTCCCCCAAGGTTTTGTGTAATCTCTTTTTCAACTATTTTGCTCATAACTTATTCATACGAAGTGGGAATGACCTCATTCTTTTTCTGTTACCTCTGTATTTCAGTTCCCCAGAGTATATCAGAAATTTTTTAGGATTTGGACGCTTAGGAATTATTGTTTCAACCGTATTTTCAATGTAAAGGATGACTTCCCTCTTTATTTTTGGAATCAACATACGTAGAAATGCAATTTGGATAACATGTAGAGCCTTTAAATGTATTATTTTTTACCACAATAATTTTTTAGAAAATTTTATAATAAAAATGAGTTTATCTAGTTTATAATTTGGTTTTAAAAAAAGGATTTCGACTTCTAACGAAGTCACTGGACTTCCTTGAGTCAATGCATCCAAAATGCAAGCTTTTTTCGACTCTCAAGCCCCTAGACATGTAATTTGTGCAGGAAATATTTTTTCTGAAAATTTTCTATTAAAGGGGAGTCTTATTGTTTCATGATTTGGTCTTGATCATAGAGTTCCGACATCTAACGAATCCTGCGGACTTCCTTGAGTCATTTGTGTTTATGGTATTTTATTCAAATTTTGCAATGATTATCTAGCTTAAAGAAGATCCCATAATCGTTGAGAAGTTATTAACGGTTGAAAACATTATCTCCTTATTTCCATGTTTTATTATAGGTAATCTATGACCTTTTGAAGAGATTAGAAGATCATTATTAGAAGGGATATTTCGAGTTTGGTGCCTATAAAATGGTACACTTTCGCGTTTGGTGCCTAACTTTGTCAATATCTGAGTTTGGTGCCCAGTCAACGAATTGGCGTTGATTGACCGTGTTGACCATCCAATTTAGAGTTAAAAATGTGAAATATCTAAGATAATTCTAAACTCCGTTTTATTCACTAACTGCGCCTTATCTTCTACATACTCCATGTTTGAGAAATGAGAGTTGTTGATTTTCATTCACGAGGTTTTAGGTTCCACTCTTAATACCATTGACATCTTCTTTCATTGCTAATCTCAAATCGTATATTGATCTACTGTTATTTTCTCATATGATCACCTGTTTACACAAAATTAAATCCAAAGTATAAGCATAGATCCCTTCATTGTTTACCGGTAAATCATCCAAAATCTAACTCTCACGTAAACCCCAATAATCGTTTCCTTAAACCTTAAAACTAACCATTATTGTATTGAACAAATGAATCCATGTAAATGACCCTATTAATTTTTCAAATTACTGATTATTGTATTAATTAAATTTGTTTCCATTTTATGTAAATCCATAGTTATCATGGGAGTCAGATAAGTCAGCCTTATTTCTCTGGAACGCTCGTAACGTGTTTGGAAATTGATCTAGAGATATTTCCCTACCGTGGTCCGTAATAGTGAACTAGTTAAATTAAATAATGATTGTTTAAACAATTATTCACAAAGAAACGTATTTACTTACAAAAGTTGGCGGGGGGCCGAGCAAAAAGTTGTGCTCCAACACAGCTTGTGAACGGTCCTCCAGTCATCTGTTAGGTCAACTGCTTGGTTGGGACCCACACCAAACTCAAATTCCGACAAAGTTAGGTACAAAAGGAAAAGGTGTGGTGTGCCATTTATAGGCACCAAACTCGAAATACCCTTATTATAAATATTGTCTACTTAAATAACTCTCTTTGTTCCCCAAGGTTTTGTGTAATCTCTTTTTCGACAATTTTGCTCATAACTTCTTCATACGAAGTGGGAATGACCTCATTCTTTTTCTGTTACCTCTGTCTTTCAGTTCCCCACAGTATATCAGAAATTTTTTAGGATTTGGACGCTTAGGAATTGTTGTTTCAACCGTATTTTCAATGTAAAGGATGACTTCCCTCTTTATTTTTGGAATCAACATACGTAGAAATGTAATTTGGATAACATGTAGAGCCTTTAAATGTATTATTTTTTACCACAATAATTTTTTAGAAACTTTTATAATAAAAATGAGTTTATCTAGTTTATAATTTGGTTTTAAAAAAAGGATTTCGACTTCTAACGAAGTCACTGGACTTCCTTGAGTCAATGCATCCAAAATGCAAGCTTTTTTCGACTCTCAAGCCCCTAGACATGTAATTTGTGCATGAAATATTTTTTCTGAAAATTTTCTATTAAAGGGGAGTCTTATTGTTTCATGATTTGGTCTTGATCATAGAGTTCCGACATCTAATGAATCCTGCGGACTTCCTTGAGTCATTTGTGTTTATGGTATTTTATTCAAATTTTGCAATGATTATCTAGCTTAAAGAAGATCCCATAATCGTTGAGAATTATTAACGGTTGAAAACCTTATCTCCTTCTTTACATGTTTTATTATAGGTAATCTATGACCTTTTTAAGAGATTAGAAGATCATTATTAGAAGGGATATTTCGAGTTTGGTGCCTATAAAATGGTACACTTTCGCGTTTGGTGCCTAACTTTGTCAATATCTGAGTTTGGAGCCCAGTCAACGAATTGGCGTTGATTGACCGTGTTGACCATCCAATTTAGAGTTAAAAATGTGAAATATCTAAGATAATTCTAAACTTCGTTTTATTCACTAACTGCGCCTTATCTTCTACATACTCCATGTTTGAGAAATGAGAGTTGTTGATTTTCATTCACGAGGTTTTAGGTTCCACTCTTAATACCATTGACGTCTTCTTTCATTGCTAATCTCAAATCATATAATGATCTACTGTTATTTTCTCATATGATCACCTGTTTACACAAAATTAAATCCAAAGTATAAGCATGGCTCCCTTCATTGTTTACCGGTAAATCTTCCAAAATCTAACTCTCATGTAAACCCCAATAATCGTTTCCTTAAACCTTAAAACTAACCATTATTGTATTGAACAAATGAATCCATGTAAATGACCCTATTAATTTTTCAAATTACTGATTATTGTATTAATTAAATTTGTTTCCATTTTATGTAAATCCATAGTTATCATGGGAGACAGATAAGTCAGCCTTATTTCTCTGGAACGCTCGTAACGTGTTTGGAAATTGATCTAGAGATATTTCCCTACCGTGGTCCGTAATAGTGAACTAGTTAAATTAAATAATGATTGTTTAAACAATTATTCACAAAGAAACGTATTTACTTACAAAAGTTGGCGGGGGGCCGAGCAACAAGTTGTGCTCCAACACAGCTTGTGAACGGTCCACCAGTCATCTGTTAGGTCAACTGCTTGGTTGGACCCACACCAAACTCAAATTCCGACAAAGTTAGGTACAAAAGGAAAAGGTGTGCCATTTTATAGGCACCAAACTCAAAATACCCCTTATTATAAATATTTTCTACTTATATAACTCTCTTTGTCCTCCAAGGTTTTGTGTAATCTCTTTTTCAACTATTTTGCTCATAACTTCTTCATACGAAGTGGGAATGACCTCATTCTTTTTCTGTTACCTCTGTCTTTCAGTTCCCCACAGTATACAGGAAAATTTTCAGGATTTGGAAGCTTAGCAATTGGTGTTTCATCCTTATTTTCAATGTAAAGGATTTCTCCGCTCTTTATTTTTGGAATCAACATACGTAGAAATGCAATTTGGATAACATGTAGAGCCTTTAAATGTATTATTTTTTACCACAATAATTTTTTAGAAAATTTTATAATAAAAATGAGTTTATCTAGTTTATAATTTGGTTTTAAAAAAAGGATTTCGACTTCTAACGAAGTCACTGGACTTCCTTGAGTCAATGCATCCAAAATGCAAGCTTTTTTCGACTCTCAAGCCCCTAGACATGTAATTTGTGCAGGAAATATTTTTTCTGAAAATTTTCTATTAAAGGGGAGTCTTATTGTTTCATGATTTGGTCTTGATCATAGAGTTCCGACATCTAACGAATCCTGCGGACTTCCTTGAGTCATTTGTGTTTATGGTATTTTATTCAAATTTTGCAATGATTATCTAGCTTAAAGAAGATCCCATAATCGTTGAGAAGTTATTAACGGTTGAAAACCTTATCTCCTTATTTCCATGTTTTATTATAGGTAATCTATGACCTTTTGAAGATATTAGAAGATCATTATTAGAAGGGATATTTCGAGTTTGGTGCCTATAAAATGGTACACTTTCGCGTTTGGTGCCTAACTTTGTCAATATCTGAGTTTGGTGCCCAGTCAACGAATTGGCGTTGATTGACCGTGTTGACCACCCAATTTAGAGTTAAAAATGTGAAATATCTAAGATAATTCTAAACTCCGTTTTATTCACTAACTGCGCCTTATCTTCTACATACTCCATGTTTGAGAAATGAGAGTTGTTGATTTTCATTCAAGAGGTTTTAGGTTCCACTCTTAATACCATTGACATCTTCTTTCATTGCTAATCTCAAATCATATAATGATCTACTGTTATTTTCTCATATGATCACCTGTTTACACAAAATTAAATCCAAAGTATAAGCATAGCTCCCTTCATTGTTTACCGGTAAATCATCCAAAATCTAACTCTCACGTAAACCCAAATAATCGTTTCCTTAAACCTTAAAACTAACCATTATTGTATTGAACAAATGAATCCATGTAAATGACCCTATTACTTTTTAAAATTACTAATTATTTTATTAATTAAATTTGTTTCCATTTTATGTAAATCCATAGTTATCATGGGAGTCAGATAAGTCAGCCTTATTTCTCTGGAACGCTCGTAACGTGTTTGGAAATTGATCTGGAGATATTTCCCTACCGTGGTCCGTAATAGTGAACTAGTTAAATTGAATAATGATTGTTTAAACAATTATTCACAAAGAAACGTATTTACTTACAAAATTTGGCGGGGGGCCGAGCAACAAGTTGTGCTCCAACACAGCTTGTGAACGATCCACCAGTCATCTGTTAGGTCAACTGCTTGGTTGGACCCACACCAAACTCAAATTCCGACAAAGTTAGGTACCAAAGGAAAAGGTGTGCCATTTTATAGGCACCAAACTCAAAATACCCCTTATTATAAATATTTTCTACTTATATAACTCTCTTTGTCCCCCAAGGTTTTGTGTAATCTCTTTTTCAACTATTTTGCTCATAACTTCTTCATACGAAGTGGGAATGACCTCATTCTTTTTCTGTTACCTCTGTCTTTCAGTTCCCCACAGTATATCAGGAAAATTTTCAGGATTTGGAAGCTTAGCAATTGGTGTTTCATCCTTATTTTCAATGTAAAGGATTTCTCCGCTCTTTATTTTTGGAATCAACATACGTAGAAATGCAATTTGGATAACATGTAGAGCCTTTAAATGTATTATTTTTTACCACAATAATTTTTTAGAAAATTTTATAATAAAAATGAGTTTATCTAGTTTATAATTTGGTTTTAAAAAAAGGATTTCGACTTCTAACGAAGTCACTGGACTTCCTTGAGTCAATGCATCCAAAATGCAAGCTTTTTTCGACTCTCAAGCCCCTAGACATGTAATTTGTGCAGGAAATATTTTTTCTGAAAATTTTCTATTAAAGGGGAGTCTTATTGTTTCATGATTTGTTCTTGATCATAGAGTTCCTACATCTAATGAATCCTGCGGACTTCCTTGAGTCATTTGTGTTTATGGTATTTTATTCAAATTTTGCAATGATTATCTAGCTTAAAGAAGATCCCATAATCGTTGAGAATTATTAACGGTTGAAAACCTTATCTCCTTCTTTCCATGTTTTATTATAGGTAATCTATGACATTTTTAAGAGATTAGAAGATCATTATTAGAAGGGATATTTCGAGTTTGGTGCCTATAAAATGGTACACTTTCGCGTTTGGTGCCTAACTTTGTCAATATCTGAGTTTGGAGCCCAGTCAACGAATTGGCGTTGATTGACCGTGTTGACCATCCAATTTAAAGTTAAAAATGTGAAATATCTAAGATAATTCTAAACTTCGTTTTATTCACTAACTGCGCCTTATCTTCTACATACTCCATGTTTGAGAAATGAGAGTTGTTGATTTTCATTCACGAGGTTTTAGGTTCCACTCTTAATACCATTGACATCTTCTTTCATTGCTAATCTCAAATCATATAATGATCTACTGTTATTTTCTCATATGATCACCTGTTTACACAAAATTAAATCCAAAGTATAAGCATGGCTCCCTTCATTGTTTACCGGTAAATCTTCCAAAATCTAACTCTCATGTAAACCCCAATAATCGTTTCCTTAAACCTTAAAACTAACCATTATTGTATTGAACAAATGAATCCATGTAAATGACCCTATTAATTTTTCAAATTACTGATTATTGTATTAATTAAATTTTTTTCCATTTTATGTAAATCCATAGTTATCATGGGAGTCAGATAAGTCAGCCATATTTCTCTGGAACGCTCGTAACGTGTTTGGAAATTATTCTAGAGATATTTCCCTACCGTGGTCCGTAATAGTGAACTAGTTAAATTAAATAATGATTGTTTAAACAATTATTCACAAAGAAACGTATTTACTTACAAAAGTTGGCGGGGGGCCGAGCAACAAGTTGTGCTCCAACACAGCTTGTGAACGGTCCACCAGTCATCTGTTAGGTCAACTGCTTGGTTGGACCCACACCAAACTCAAATTCCGACAAAGTTAGGTACCAAAGGAAAAGGTGTGCCATTTTATAGGCACCAAACTCAAAATACCCCTTATTATAAATATTTTCTACTTATATAACTCTCTTTGTCCCCCAAGGTTTTGTGTAATCTCTTTTTCAACTATTTTGCTCATAACTTCTTCATACGAAGTGGGAATGACCTCATTCTTTTTCTGTTACCTCTGTCTTTCAGTTCCCCACAGTATATCAGAAATTTTTTAGGATTTGGATGCTTAGGAATTATTGTTTCAACCGTATTTTATATTTAAAGGATGACTTCCCTCTTTATTTTTGGAATCAACATACGTAGAAATGCAATTTGGATAACATGTAGAGCCTTTAAATGTATTATTTTTTACCACAATAATTTTTTAGAAAATTTTATAATAAAAATGAGTTTATCTAGTTTATAATTTGGTTTTAAAAAAAGGATTTCGACTTCTAACGAAGTCACTGGACTTCCTTGAGTCAATGCATCCAAAATGCAAGCTTTTTTCGACTCTCAAGCCCCTAGACATGTAATTTGTGCAGGAAATATTTTTTCTGAAAATTTTCTATTAAAGGGGAGTCTTATTGTTTCATGATTTGGTCTTGATCATAGAGTTCCGACATCTAATGAATCCTGCGGACTTCCTTGAGTCATTTGTGTTTATGGTATTTTATTCAAATTTTGCAATGATTATCTAGCTTAAAGAAGATCCCATAATCGTTGAGAATTATTAACGGTTGAAAACCTTATCTCCTTCTTTCCATGTTTTATTATAGGTAATCTATGACCTTTTTAAGAGATTAGAAGATCATTATTAGAAGGGATATTTCGAGTTTGGTGCCTATAAAATGGTACACTTTCGCGTTTGGTGCCTAACTTTGTCAATATCTGAGTTTGGAGCCCAGTCAACGAATTGGCGTTGATTGACCGTGTTGACCATCCAATTTAAAGTTAAAAATGTGAAATATCTAAGATAATTCTAAACTTCGTTTTATTCACTAATTGCGCCTTATCTTCTACATACTCCATGTTTGAGAAATGAGAGTTGTTGATTTTCATTCCCGAGGTTTTAGGTTCCACTCTTAATACCATTGACATCTTCTTTCATTGCTAATCTCAAATCATATAATGATCTACTGTTATTTTCTCATATGATCACCTGTTTACACAAAATTAAATCCAAAGTATAAGCATGGCTCCCTTCATTGTTTACCGGTAAATCTTCCAAAATCTAACTCTCATGTAAACCCCAATAATCGTTTCCTTAAACCTTAAAACTAACCATTATTGTATTGAACAAATGAATCCATGTAAATGACCCTATTAATTTTTCAAATTAATGATTATTGTATTAATTAAATTTGTTTCCATTTTATGTAAATCCATAGTTATCATGGGAGTCAGATAAGTCAGCCTTATTTCTCTGGAATGCTCGTAACGTGTTTGGAAATTGATCTAGAGATATTTCCCTACCGTGGTCCGTAATAGTGAACTAGTTAAATTAAATAATGATTGTTTAAACAATTATTCACAAAGAAACGTATTTACTTACAAAAGTTGGCGGGGGGCCGAGCAACAAGTTGTGCTCCAACACAGCTTGTGAACGGTCCACCAGTCATCTGTTAGGTCAACTGCTTGGTTGGACCCACACCAAACTCAAATTCCGACAAAGTTAGGTACAAAAGGAAAAGGTGTGCCATTTTATAGGCACCAAACTCAAAATACCCCTTATTATAAATATTTTCTACTTATATAACTCTCTTTGTCCTCCAAGGTTTTGTGTAATCTCTTTTTCAACTATTTTGCTCATAACTTCTTCATACGAAGTGGGAATGACCTCATTCTTTTTCTGTTACCTCTGTCTTTCAGTTCCCCACAGTATACAGGAAAATTTTCAGGATTTGGAAGCTTAGCAATTGGTGTTTCATCCTTATTTTCAATGTAAAGGATTTCTCCGCTCTTTATTTTTGGAATCAACATACGTAGAAATGCAATTTGGATAACATGTAGAGCCTTTAAATGTATTATTTTTTACCACAATAATTTTTTAGAAAATTTTATAATAAAAATGAGTTTATCTAGTTTATAATTTGGTTTTAAAAAAAGGATTTCGACTTCTAACGAAGTCACTGGACTTCCTTGAGTCAATGCATCCAAAATGCAAGCTTTTTTCGACTCTCAAGCCCCTAGACATGTAATTTGTGCAGGAAATATTTTTTCTGAAAATTTTCTATTAAAGGGGAGTCTTATTGTTTCATGATTTGGTCTTGATCATAGAGTTCCGACATCTAATGAATCCTGCGGACTTCCTTGAGTCATTTGTGTTTATGGTATTTTATTCAAATTTTGCAATGATTATCTAGCTTAAAGAAGATCCCATAATCGTTGAGAATTATTAACGGTTGAAAACCTTATCTCCTTCTTTCCATGTTTTATTATAGGTAATCTATGACCTTTTTAAGAGATTAGAAGATCATTATTAGAAGGGATATTTCGAGTTTGGTGCCTATAAAATGGTAAACTTTCGCGTTTGGTGCCTAACTTTGTCAATATCTGAGTTTGGTGCCCAGTCAACGAATTGGCGGTTATTGACCGTGTTGACCATCCAATTTAAAGATAAAAATGTGAAATATCTAAGATAATTCTAAACTTCGTTTTATTCACTAACTGCGCCTTATCTTCTACATACTCCATGTTTGAGAAATGAGAGTTGTTGATTTTCATTCACGAGGTTTTAGGTTCCACTCTTAATACCATTGACATCTTCTTTCATTGCTAATCTCAAATCATATAATGATCTACTGTTATTTTCTCATATGATCACCTGTTTACACAAAATTAAATCCAAAGTATAAGCATGGCTCCCTTCATTGTTTACCGGTAAATCTTCCAAAATCTAACTCTCATGTAAACCCCAATAATCGTTTCCTTAAACCTTAAAACTAACCATTATTGTATTGAACAAATGAATCCATGTAAATGACCCTATTAATTTTTCAAATTACTGATTATTGTATTAATTAAATTTGTTTCCATTTTATGTAAATCCATAGTTATCATGGGAGTCAGATAAGTCAGCCTTATTTCTCTGGAACGCTCGTAACGTGTTTGGAAATTGATCTAGAGATATTTCCCTACCGTGGTCCGTAATAGTGAACTAGTTAAATTAAATAATGATTGTTTAAACAATTATTCACAAAGAAACGTATTTACTTACAAAAGTTGGCGGGGGGCCGAGCAACAAGTTGTGCTCCAACACAGCTTGTGAACGGTCCACCAGTCATCTGTTAGGTCAACTGCTTGGTTGGACCCACACCAAACTCAAATTCCGACAAAGTTAGGTACCAAAGGAAAAGGTGTGCCATTTTATAGGCACCAAACTCAAAATACCCCTTATTATAAATATTTTCTACTTATATAACTCTCTTTGTCCCCCAAGGTTTTGTGTAATCTCTTTTTCAACTATTTTGCTCATAACTTCTTCATACGGAGTGGGAATGACCTCATTCTTTTTCTGTTACCTATGTCTTTCAGTTCCCCACAGTATATCAGAAATTTTTTAGGATTTGGACGCTTAGGAATTATTGTTTCAACCGTATTTTCAATTTAAAGGATGACTTCCCTCTTTATTTTTGGAATCAACATACGTAGAAATGCAATTTGGATAACATGTAGAGCCTTTAAATGTATTATTTTTTACCACAATAATTTTTTAGAAAATTTTATAATAAAAATGAGTTTATCTAGTTTATAATTTGGTTTTAAAAAAAGGATTTCGACTTCTAACAAAGTCACTGGACTTCCTTGAGTCAATACATCCAAAATGCAAGCTTTTTTCGACTCTCAAGCCCCTAGACATGTAATTTGTGCAGGAAATATTTTTCTGAAAATTTTCTATTAAAGGGGAGTCTTATTGTTTCATGATTTGGTCTTGATCATAGAGTTCCGACATCTAACGAATCCTGCGGACTTCCTTGAGTCATTTGTGTTTATGGTATTTTATTCAAATTTTGCAATGATTATCTAGCTTAAAGAAGATCCCATAATCGTTGAGAAGTTATTAACGGTTGAAAACCTTATCTCCTTATTTCCATGTTTTATTATAGGTAATCTATGACCTTTTGAAGAGATTAGAAGATCATTATTAGAAGGGATATTTCGAGTTTGGTGCCTATAAAATGGTACACTTTCGCGTTTGGTGCCTAACTTTGTCAATATCTGAGTTTGGTGCCCAGTCAACGAATTGGCGTTGATTGACCGTGTTGACCATCCAATTTAGAGTTAAAAATGTGAAATATCTAAGATAATTCTAAACTCCGTTTTATTCACTAACTGCGCCTTATCTTCTACATACTCCATGTTTGAGAAATGAGAGTTGTTGATTTTCATTCACGAGGTTTTAGGTTCCACTCTTAATACCATTGACATCTTCTTTCATTGCTAATCTCAAATCATATAATGATCTACTGTTATTTTCTCATATGATCACCTGTTTACACAAAATTAAATCCAAAGTATAAGCATAGCTCCCTTCATTGTTTACCAGTAAATCATCCAAAATCTAACTCTCATGTAAACCCCAATAATTGTTTCCTTAAACCTTAAAACTAACCATTATTGTATTGAACAAATGAATCCATGTAAATGACCCTATTAATTTTTCAAATTACTGATTATTGTATTAATTAAATTTGTTACCATTTTATGTAAATCCATAGTTATCATGGGAGTCAGATAAGTCAGCCTTATTTCTCTGGAACGCTCGTAACGTGTTTGGAAATTGATCTAGAGATATTTCCCTACCGTGGTCCGTAATAGTGAACTAGTTAAATTAAATAATGATTGTTTAAACAATTATTCACAAAGAAACGTATTTACTTACAAAAGTTGGCGGGGGGCCGAGCAACAAGTTGTGCTCCAACACAGCTTGTGAACGGTCCACCAGTCATCTGTTAGGTCAACTGCTTGGTTGGACCCACACCAAACTCAAATTCCGACAAAGTTAGGTACCAAAGGAAAAGGTGTGCCATTTTATAGGCACCAAACTCAAAATACCCCTTATTATAAATATTTTCTACTTATATAACTCTCTTTGTCCCCCAAGGTTTTGTGTAATCTCTTTTTCAACTATTTTGCTCATAACTTCTTCATACGAAGTGGGAATGACCTCATTCTTTTTCTGTTACCTCTGTCTTTCAGTTCCCCACAGTATACAGGAAAATTTTCAGGATTTGGAAGCTTAGCAATTGGTGTTTCATCCTTATTTTCAATGTAAAGGATTTCTCCGCTCTTTATTTTTGGAATCAACATACGTAGAAATGCAATTTGGATAACATGTAGAGCCTTTAAATGTATTATTTTTTACCACAATAATTTTTTAGAAAATTTTATAATAAAAATGAGTTTATCTAGTTTATAATTTGGTTTTAAAAAAAGGATTTCGACTTCTAACGAAGTCACTGGACTTCCTTGAGTCAATGCATCCAAAATGCAAGCTTTTTTCGACTCTCAAGCCCCTAGACATGTAATTTGTGCAGGAAATATTTTTTCTGAAAATTTTCTATTAAAGGGGAGTCTTATTGTTTCATGATTTGTTCTTGATCATAGAGTTCCTACATCTAATGAATCCTGCGGACTTCCTTGAGTCATTTGTGTTTATGGTATTTTATTCAAATTTTGCAATGATTATCTAGCTTAAAGAAGATCCCATAATCGTTGAGAATTATTAACGGTTGAAAACCTTATCTCCTTCTTTCCATGTTTTATTATAGGTAATCTATGACATTTTTAAGAGATTAGAAGATCATTATTAGAAGGGATATTTCGAGTTTGGTGCCTATAAAATGGTACACTTTCGCGTTTGGTGCCTAACTTTGTCAATATCTGAGTTTGGAGCCCAGTCAACGAATTGGCGTTGATTGACCGTGTTGACCATCCAATTTAAAGTTAAAAATGTGAAATATCTAAGATAATTCTAAACTTCGTTTTATTCACTAACTGCGCCTTATCTTCTACATACTCCATGTTTGAGAAATGAGAGTTGTTGATTTTCATTCACGAGGTTTTAGGTTCCACTCTTAATACCATTGACATCTTCTTTCATTGCTAATCTCAAATCATATAATGATCTACTGTTATTTTCTCATATGATCACCTGTTTACACAAAATTAAATCCAAAGTATAAGCATGGCTCCCTTCATTGTTTACCGGTAAATCTTCCAAAATCTAACTCTCATGTAAACCCCAATAATCGTTTCCTTAAACCTTAAAACTAACCATTATTGTATTGAACAAATGAATCCATGTAAATGACCCTATTAATTTTTCAAATTACTGATTATTGTATTAATTAAATTTGTTTCCATTTTATGTAAATCCATAGTTATCATGGGAGTCAGATAAGTCAGCCTTATTTCTCTGGAATGCTCGTAACGTGTTTGGAAATTGATCTAGAGATATTTCCCTACCGTGGTCCGTAATAGTGAACTAGTTAAATTAAATAATGATTGTTTAAACATTTATTCACAAAGAAACGTATTTACTTACAAAAGTTGGCGGGGGGCCGAGCAACAAGTTGTGCTCCAACGCAGCTTGTGAACGGTCCACCAGTCATCTGTTAGGTCAACTGCTTGGTTGGACCCACACCAAACTCAAATTCCGACAAAGTTAGGTACCAAAGGAAAAGGTGTGCCATTTTATAGGCACCAAACTCAAAATACCCCTTATTATAAATATTTTCTACTTATATAACTCTCTTTGCCCCCCAAGGTTTTGTGTAATCTCTTTTTCAACTATTTTGCTCATAACTTCTTCATACGAAGTGGGAATGACCTCATTCTTTTTATGTTACCTCTGTCTTTCAGTTCCCCACAGTATACAGGAAAATTTTCAGGATTTGGAAGCTTAGCAATTGGTGTTTCATCCTTATTTTCAATGTAAAGGATTTCTCCGCTCTTTATTTTTGGAATCAACATACGTAGAAATGCAATTTGGATAACATGTAGAGCCTTTAAATGTATTATTTTTTACCACAATAATTTATTAGAAAATTTTATAATAAAAATGAGTTTATCTAGTTTATAATTTGGTTTTAAAAAAAGGATTTCGACTTCTTACGAAGTCACTGGACTTCCTTGAGTCAATGCATCCAAAATGCAAGCTTTTTTCGACTCTCAAGCCCCTAGACATGTAATTTGTGCAGGAAATATTTTTTCTGAAAATTTTCTATTAAAGGGGAGTCTTATTGTTTCATGATTTGGTCTTGATCATAGAGTTCCGACATCTAACGAATCCTGCGGATTTCCTTTAGTCATTTGTGTTTATGGTATTTTATTCAAATTTAAAATGATTATCTAGCTTAAAGAAGATCCCATAATCGTTGAGAATTATTAACGGTTGAAAACCTTATCTCCTTCTTTCCATGTTTTATTATAGGTAATCTATGACCTTTTTCAGAGATTAGAAGATCATTATTAGAAGGGATATTTCGAGTTTGGTGCCTATAAAATGGTACACTTTCGCGTTTGGTGCCTAACTTTGTCAATATATGAGTTTGGTGCCCAGTCAACGAATTGGCGTTGATTGACCGTGTTGACCATCCAATTTAAAGTTAAAAATGTGAAATATCTAAGATAATTCTAAACTCCGTTTTATTCACTAACTGCGCCTTATCTTCTACATACTCCATGTTTGAGAAATGGGAGTTGTTGATTTTTATTCACGAGGTTTTAGGTTCCACTCTTAATACCATTGACATCTTCTTTCATTGCTAATCTCAAATCATATAATGATCTACTGTTATTTTCTCATATGATCACCTGTTTACACAAAATTAAATCCAAAGTATAAGCATGGCTCCCTTCATTGTTTACTGGTAAATCTTCCAAAATCTAACTCTCATGTAAACCCCAATAATCGTTTCCTTAAACCTTAAAACTAACCATTATTGTATTGAACAAATGAATCCATGTAAATGACCCTATTAATTTTTCAAATTACTGATTATTGTATTAATTAAATTTGTTTCCATTTTATGTAAATCCATAGTTATCATGGGAGTCAGATAAGTCAGCCTTATTTCCCTGGAATGCTCGTAACGTGTTTGGAAATTGATCTAGAGATATTTCCCTACCGTGGTCCGTAATAGTGAACTAGTTAAATTAAATAATGATTGTTTAAACATTTATTCACAAAGAAACGTATTTACTTACAAAAGTTGGCGGGGGGCCGAGCAACAAGTTGTGCTCCAACACAACTTGTGAACGGTCCACCAGTCATCTGTTAGGTCAACTGCTTGGTTGGACCCACACAAAACTCAAATTCCGACAAAGTTAGGTAACATGTAGAGCCTTTAAATGTATTATTTTTTACCACAATAATTTTTTAGAAAATTTTATAATAAAAATGAGTTTATCTAGTTTATAATTTGGTTTTAAAAAAAGGATTTCGACTTCTAACGAAGTCACTGGACTTCCTTGAGTCAATGCATCCAAAATGCAAGCTTTTTTCGACTCTCAAGCCCCTAGACAAGTAATTTGTGCAGGAAATATTTTTTCTGAAAATTTTCCATTAAAGGGGAGTCTTATTGTTTCATGATTTGGTCTTGATCATAGAGTTCCGACATCTAATGAATCCTGCGGACTTCCTTGAGTCATTTGTGTTTATGGTATTTTATTCAAATTTTGCAATGATTATCTAGCTTAAAGAAGATCCCATAATCGTTGAGAATTATTAACGGTTGAAAACCTTATCTCCTTCTTTCCATGTTTTATTATAGGTAATCTATGACCTTTTTAAGAGATTAGAAGATCATTATTAGAAGGGATATTTCGAGTTTGGTGCCTATAAAATGGTACACTTTCGCGTTTGGTGCCTAACTTTGTCAATATCTGAGTTTGGTGCCCAGTCAACGAATTGGCGTTGATTGACCGTGTTGACCATCCAATTTAAAGTTAAAAATGTGAAATATCTAAGATAATTCTAAACTTCGTTTTATTCACTAACTGCGCCTTATCTTCTACATACTCCATGTTTGAGAAATGAGAGTTGTTGATTTTCATTCACGAGGTTTTAGGTTCCACTCTTAATACCATTGACATCTTCTTTCATTGCAATCTCAAATCATATAATGATCTATTGTTATTTTCTCATATGATCACCTATTTACACAAAATTAAATCCAAAGTATAAGCATGGCTCCCTTCATTGTTTACCGGTAAATCTTCCAAAATCTAACTCTCATGTAAACCCCAATAATCGTTTCCTTAAACCTTAAAACTAACCATTATTGTATTGAACAAATGAATCCATGTAAATGACCCTATTAATTTTTCAAATTACTGATTATTTTATTAATTAAATTTGTATCCATTTTATGTAAATCCATAGTTATCATGGGAGTTAGATAAGTCAGCCTTATTTCTCTGGAACGCTCTTAACGTGTTTGGAAATTGATCAAGAGATATTTCCCTACCGTGGTCCGTAATAGTGAACTAGTTAAATTAAATAATGATTGTTTAAACAATTATTCACAAAGAAACGTATTTACTTACAAAAGTTTGCGGGGGGCCGAGCAACAAGTTGTGCTCCAACACAGCTTGTGAACGGTCCACCAGTCATCTGTTAGGTCAACTGCTTGGTTGGACCCACACCAAACTCAAATTCCGACAAAGTTAGGTACCAAAGGAAAAGGTGTGCCATTTTATAGGCACCAAACTCAAAATACCCCTTATTATAAATATTTTCTACTTATATAACTCTCTTTGTCCCCCAAGGTTTTGTGTAATCTCTTTTTCGACTATTTTGCTCATAACTTCTTCATACGAAGTGGGAATGACCTCATTCTTTTTCTGTTACCTCTGTCTTTCAGTTCCCCACAGTATATCAGAAATTTTTTAGGATTTGGACGCTTAGGAATTGTTGTTTCAACCGTATTTTCAATGTAAAGGATGACTTCCCTCTTTATTTTTGGAATCAACATACGTAGAAATGCAATTTGGATAACATGTAGAGCCTTTAAATGTATTATTTTTTACCACAATAATTTATTAGAAAATTTTATAATAAAAATGAGTTTATCTAGTTTATAATTTGGTTTTAAAAAAAGGATTTCGACTTCTTACGAAGTCACTGGACTTCCTTGAGTCAATGCATCCAAAATGCAAGCTTTTTTCGACTCTCAAGCCCCTAGACATGTAATTTGTGCAGGAAATATTTTTTCTGAAAATTTTCTATTAAAGGGGAGTCTTATTGTTTCATGATTTGGTCTTGATCATAGAGTTCCGACATCTAACGAATCCTGCGGATTTCCTTTAGTCATTTGTGTTTATGGTATTTTATTCAAATTTAAAATGATTATCTAGCTTAAAGAAGATCCCATAATCGTTGAGAATTATTAACGGTTGAAAACCTTATCTCCTTCTTTCCATGTTTTATTATAGGTAATCTATGACCTTTTTCAGAGATTAGAAGATCATTATTAGAAGGGATATTTCGAGTTTGGTGCCTATAAAATGGTACACTTTCGCGTTTGGTGCCTAACTTTGTCAATATATGAGTTTGGTGCCCAGTCAACGAATTGGCGTTGATTGACCGTGTTGACCATCCAATTTAAAGTTAAAAATGTGAAATATCTAAGATAATTCTAAACTCCGTTTTATTCACTAACTGCGCCTTATCTTCTACATACTCCATGTTTGAGAAATGGGAGTTGTTGATTTTTATTCACGAGGTTTTAGGTTCCACTCTTAATACCATTGACATCTTCTTTCATTGCTAATCTCAAATCATATAATGATCTACTGTTATTTTCTCATATGATCACCTGTTTACACAAAATTAAATCCAAAGTATAAGCATGGCTCCCTTCATTGTTTACTGGTAAATCTTCCAAAATCTAACTCTCATGTAAACCCCAATAATCGTTTCCTTAAACCTTAAAACTAACCATTATTGTATTGAACAAATGAATCCATGTAAATGACCCTATTAATTTTTCAAATTACTGATTATTGTATTAATTAAATTTGTTTCCATTTTATGTAAATCCATAGTTATCATGGGAGTCAGATAAGTCAGCCTTATTTCCCTGGAATGCTCGTAACGTGTTTGGAAATTGATCTAGAGATATTTCCCTACCGTGGTCCGTAATAGTGAACTAGTTAAATTAAATAATGATTGTTTAAACATTTATTCACAAAGAAACGTATTTACTTACAAAAGTTGGCGGGGGGCCGAGCAACAAGTTGTGCTCCAACACAACTTGTGAACGGTCCACCAGTCATCTGTTAGGTCAACTGCTTGGTTGGACCCACACAAAACTCAAATTCCGACAAAGTTAGGTAACATGTAGAGCCTTTAAATGTATTATTTTTTACCACAATAATTTTTTAGAAAATTTTATAATAAAAATGAGTTTATCTAGTTTATAATTTGGTTTTAAAAAAAGGATTTCGACTTCTAACGAAGTCACTGGACTTCCTTGAGTCAATGCATCCAAAATGCAAGCTTTTTTCGACTCTCAAGCCCCTAGACAAGTAATTTGTGCAGGAAATATTTTTTCTGAAAATTTTCCATTAAAGGGGAGTCTTATTGTTTCATGATTTGGTCTTGATCATAGAGTTCCGACATCTAATGAATCCTGCGGACTTCCTTGAGTCATTTGTGTTTATGGTATTTTATTCAAATTTTGCAATGATTATCTAGCTTAAAGAAGATCCCATAATCGTTGAGAATTATTAACGGTTGAAAACCTTATCTCCTTCTTTCCATGTTTTATTATAGGTAATCTATGACCTTTTTAAGAGATTAGAAGATCATTATTAGAAGGGATATTTCGAGTTTGGTGCCTATAAAATGGTACACTTTCGCGTTTGGTGCCTAACTTTGTCAATATCTGAGTTTGGTGCCCAGTCAACGAATTGGCGTTGATTGACCGTGTTGACCATCCAATTTAAAGTTAAAAATGTGAAATATCTAAGATAATTCTAAACTTCGTTTTATTCACTAACTGCGCCTTATCTTCTACATACTCCATGTTTGAGAAATGAGAGTTGTTGATTTTCATTCACGAGGTTTTAGGTTCCACTCTTAATACCATTGACATCTTCTTTCATTGCAATCTCAAATCATATAATGATCTATTGTTATTTTCTCATATGATCACCTATTTACACAAAATTAAATCCAAAGTATAAGCATGGCTCCCTTCATTGTTTACCGGTAAATCTTCCAAAATCTAACTCTCATGTAAACCCCAATAATCGTTTCCTTAAACCTTAAAACTAACCATTATTGTATTGAACAAATGAATCCATGTAAATGACCCTATTAATTTTTCAAATTACTGATTATTTTATTAATTAAATTTGTATCCATTTTATGTAAATCCATAGTTATCATGGGAGTTAGATAAGTCAGCCTTATTTCTCTGGAACGCTCTTAACGTGTTTGGAAATTGATCAAGAGATATTTCCCTACCGTGGTCCGTAATAGTGAACTAGTTAAATTAAATAATGATTGTTTAAACAATTATTCACAAAGAAACGTATTTACTTACAAAAGTTTGCGGGGGGCCGAGCAACAAGTTGTGCTCCAACACAGCTTGTGAACGGTCCACCAGTCATCTGTTAGGTCAACTGCTTGGTTGGACCCACACCAAACTCAAATTCCGACAAAGTTAGGTACCAAAGGAAAAGGTGTGCCATTTTATAGGCACCAAACTCAAAATACCCCTTATTATAAATATTTTCTACTTATATAACTCTCTTTGTCCCCCAAGGTTTTGTGTAATCTCTTTTTCGACTATTTTGCTCATAACTTCTTCATACGAAGTGGGAATGACCTCATTCTTTTTCTGTTACCTCTGTCTTTCAGTTCCCCACAGTATATCAGAAATTTTTTAGGATTTGGACGCTTAGGAATTGTTGTTTCAACCGTATTTTCAATGTAAAGGATGACTTCCCTCTTTATTTTTGGAATCAACATACGTAGAAATGCAATTTGGATAACATGTAGAGCCTTTAAATGTATTATTTTTTACCACAATAATTTATTAGAAAATTTTATAATAAAAATGAGTTTATCTAGTTTATAATTTGGTTTTAAAAAAAGGATTTCGACTTCTTACGAAGTCACTGGACTTCCTTGAGTCAATGCATCCAAAATGCAAGCTTTTTTCGACTCTCAAGCCCCTAGACATGTAATTTGTGCAGGAAATATTTTTTCTGAAAATTTTCTATTAAAGGGGAGTCTTATTGTTTCATGATTTGGTCTTGATCATAGAGTTCCGACATCTAACGAATCCTGCGGATTTCCTTTAGTCATTTGTGTTTATGGTATTTTATTCAAATTTAAAATGATTATCTAGCTTAAAGAAGATCCCATAATCGTTGAGAATTATTAACGGTTGAAAACCTTATCTCCTTCTTTCCATGTTTTATTATAGGTAATCTATGACCTTTTTCAGAGATTAGAAGATCATTATTAGAAGGGATATTTCGAGTTTGGTGCCTATAAAATGGTACACTTTCGCGTTTGGTGCCTAACTTTGTCAATATATGAGTTTGGTGCCCAGTCAACGAATTGGCGTTGATTGACCGTGTTGACCATCCAATTTAAAGTTAAAAATGTGAAATATCTAAGATAATTCTAAACTCCGTTTTATTCACTAACTGCGCCTTATCTTCTACATACTCCATGTTTGAGAAATGGGAGTTGTTGATTTTTATTCACGAGGTTTTAGGTTCCACTCTTAATACCATTGACATCTTCTTTCATTGCTAATCTCAAATCATATAATGATCTACTGTTATTTTCTCATATGATCACCTGTTTACACAAAATTAAATCCAAAGTATAAGCATGGCTCCCTTCATTGTTTACTGGTAAATCTTCCAAAATCTAACTCTCATGTAAACCCCAATAATCGTTTCCTTAAACCTTAAAACTAACCATTATTGTATTGAACAAATGAATCCATGTAAATGACCCTATTAATTTTTCAAATTACTGATTATTGTATTAATTAAATTTGTTTCCATTTTATGTAAATCCATAGTTATCATGGGAGTCAGATAAGTCAGCCTTATTTCCCTGGAATGCTCGTAACGTGTTTGGAAATTGATCTAGAGATATTTCCCTACCGTGGTCCGTAATAGTGAACTAGTTAAATTAAATAATGATTGTTTAAACATTTATTCACAAAGAAACGTATTTACTTACAAAAGTTGGCGGGGGGCCGAGCAACAAGTTGTGCTCCAACACAACTTGTGAACGGTCCACCAGTCATCTGTTAGGTCAACTGCTTGGTTGGACCCACACAAAACTCAAATTCCGACAAAGTTAGGTAACATGTAGAGCCTTTAAATGTATTATTTTTTACCACAATAATTTTTTAGAAAATTTTATAATAAAAATGAGTTTATCTAGTTTATAATTTGGTTTTAAAAAAAGGATTTCGACTTCTAACGAAGTCACTGGACTTCCTTGAGTCAATGCATCCAAAATGCAAGCTTTTTTCGACTCTCAAGCCCCTAGACAAGTAATTTGTGCAGGAAATATTTTTTCTGAAAATTTTCCATTAAAGGGGAGTCTTATTGTTTCATGATTTGGTCTTGATCATAGAGTTCCGACATCTAATGAATCCTGCGGACTTCCTTGAGTCATTTGTGTTTATGGTATTTTATTCAAATTTTGCAATGATTATCTAGCTTAAAGAAGATCCCATAATCGTTGAGAATTATTAACGGTTGAAAACCTTATCTCCTTCTTTCCATGTTTTATTATAGGTATTCTCTGACCTTTTTAAGATATTAGAAGATCATTATTAGAAGGGATATTTCGAGTTTGGTGCCTATAAAATGGTACACTTTCGCGTTTGGTGCCTAACTTTGTCAATATCTGAGTTTGGTGCCCAGTCAACGAATTGGCGTTGATTGACCGTGTTGACCATCCAATTTAAAGTTAAAAATGTGAAATATCTAAGATAATTCTAAACTTCGTTTTATTCACTAACTGCGCCTTATCTTCTACATACTCCATGTTTGAGAAATGAGAGTTGTTGATTTTCATTCACGAGGTTTTAGGTTCCACTCTTAATACCATTGACATCTTCTTTCATTGCTAATCTCAAATCATATAATGATCTACTGTTAGTTTCTCATATGATCACCTGTTTACACAAAATTAAATCCAAAGTATAAGCATGGCTCCCTTCATTGTTTACCGGTAAATCTTCCAAAATCTAACTCTCATGTAAACCCCAATAATCGTTTCCTTAAACCTTAAAACTAACCATTATTGTATTGAACAAATGAATCCATGTAAATGACCCTATTAATTTTTCAAATTACTGATTATTGTATTAATTAAATTTGTTTCCATTTTATGTAAATCCATAGTTATCATGGGAGTCAGATAAGTCAGCCTTATTTCTCTGGAACGCTCGTAACGTGTTTGGAAATTGATCAAGAGATATTTCCCTACCGTGGTCCGTAATAGTGAACTAGTTAAATTAAATAATGATTGTTTAAACAATTATTCACAAAGAAACGTATTTACTTACAAAAGTTGGCGGGGGGCCGGGCAACAAGTTGTGCTCCAACACAGCTTGTGAACGGTCCACCAGTCATCTGTTAGGTCAACTGCTTGGTTGGACCCACACCAAACTCAAATTCGGACAAAGTTAGGTACCAAAGGAAAAGGTGTGCCATTTTATAGGCACCAAACTCAAAATACCCCTTATTATAAATATTTTCTACTTATATAACTCTCTTTGTCCCCCAAGGTTTTGTGTAATCTCTTTTTCGACTATTTTGCTCATAACTTCTTCATACGAAGTGGGAATGACCTCATTCTTTTTCTGTTACCTCTGTCTTTCAGTTCCCCACAGTATATCAGAAATTTTTTAGGATTTGGACGCTTAGGAATTGTTGTTTCAACCGTATTTTCAATGTAAAGGATGACTTCCCTCTTTATTTTTGGAATCAACATACGTAGAAATGCAATTTGGATAACATGTAGAGCCTTTAAATGTATTATTTTTTACCACAATAATTTATTAGAAAATTTTATAATAAAAATGAGTTTATCTAGTTTATAATTTGGTTTTAAAAAAAGGATTTCGACTTCTTACGAAGTCACTGGACTTCCTTGAGTCAATGCATCCAAAATGCAAGCTTTTTTCGACTCTCAAGCCCCTAGACATGTAATTTGTGCAGGAAATATTTTTTCTGAAAATTTTCTATTAAAGGGGAGTCTTATTGTTTCATGATTTGGTCTTGATCATAGAGTTCCGACATCTAACGAATCCTGCGGATTTCCTTTAGTCATTTGTGTTTATGGTATTTTATTCAAATTTAAAATGATTATCTAGCTTAAAGAAGATCCCATAATCGTTGAGAATTATTAACGGTTGAAAACCTTATCTCCTTCTTTCCATGTTTTATTATAGGTAATCTATGACCTTTTTCAGAGATTAGAAGATCATTATTAGAAGGGATATTTCGAGTTTGGTGCCTATAAAATGGTACACTTTCGCGTTTGGTGCCTAACTTTGTCAATATATGAGTTTGGTGCCCAGTCAACGAATTGGCGTTGATTGACCGTGTTGACCATCCAATTTAAAGTTAAAAATGTGAAATATCTAAGATAATTCTAAACTCCGTTTTATTCACTAACTGCGCCTTATCTTCTACATACTCCATGTTTGAGAAATGGGAGTTGTTGATTTTTATTCACGAGGTTTTAGGTTCCACTCTTAATACCATTGACATCTTCTTTCATTGCTAATCTCAAATCATATAATGATCTACTGTTATTTTCTCATATGATCACCTGTTTACACAAAATTAAATCCAAAGTATAAGCATGGCTCCCTTCATTGTTTACTGGTAAATCTTCCAAAATCTAACTCTCATGTAAACCCCAATAATCGTTTCCTTAAACCTTAAAACTAACCATTATTGTATTGAACAAATGAATCCATGTAAATGACCCTATTAATTTTTCAAATTACTGATTATTGTATTAATTAAATTTGTTTCCATTTTATGTAAATCCATAGTTATCATGGGAGTCAGATAAGTCAGCCTTATTTCCCTGGAATGCTCGTAACGTGTTTGGAAATTGATCTAGAGATATTTCCCTACCGTGGTCCGTAATAGTGAACTAGTTAAATTAAATAATGATTGTTTAAACATTTATTCACAAAGAAACGTATTTACTTACAAAAGTTGGCGGGGGGCCGAGCAACAAGTTGTGCTCCAACACAACTTGTGAACGGTCCACCAGTCATCTGTTAGGTCAACTGCTTGGTTGGACCCACACAAAACTCAAATTCCGACAAAGTTAGGTACCAAAGGAAAAGGTGTGCCATTTTATAGGCACCAAACTCAAAATACCCCTTATTATAAATATTTTCTACTTATATAACTCTCTTTGTCCCCCAAGGTTTTGTGTAATCTCTTTTTCAACTATTTTGCTCATAACTATTTTGTGTAATCTATTAAAGGGGAGTCTCTCTGTTTCGTGATTTGGTCCTTATCATAGAGTTCCAACATCTAACGAAGCCTGTGGACTTCCTTGAGTGATTTGTGTTTATGGTATTTTATTCAATTTTTCCGATGATTATCTAGCTTAAAGAAGATCCCATAATCGTTGAGAAGTTATTAACGGTTGCAAACCTTATATCCATATTTCCATGTTTTATTATAGGTAATGTATGAACTTTTTAAAAGATTAGAAGTTCATTATTGATATGGATATTTCGAGTTTGGTGCCTATAAAATGGTACACTTTCGCGTTTGGTGCCTAACTTTGTCAATATCTGAGTTTGGTGCCCAGTCAACGAATTGGTGTTGATTGACCGTGTTGACCATCCAATTTAGAGTAAAAAATATGAAATGTCTAATAAAATTCTAAACTCCGTTTTATTCACTCACTGCACCCTATCTTCTACATACTCCATGTTTGAGAAATGAGAGTTGTTTATTTTCATTCACGAGGTTTTAGGTTCCACTCTTAATACCATTGCCATCTTCTTTCATTGCTAATCTCAAATCATACATTGAGATACTGTTATTTTCTCATATGACCACCTGTTTACACAAAATTAAATCCAAAGTATAAGCATAGCTCCCTTCATTGTTTACCGGTAAATCATCCAAAATCTATCTCCCATGTAAACACCAATAATTGTTTCCTTAAACCTTCAAACTAACCATTATTGTATTGACCAAATGAATCCATGTAAATGACCCTATTCATTTTTCAAATTAATCATTATTGTATTAATTAAATTTGTTTCCACTTTATGTAAATCCATAGTTATCATGGCAGTCAGATAAGTCATCCTTATTTCTCTGGATCGCTCGTAACGTGTTTGGAAAAAGGTTCTAGAGAGATTTCCCTACCGTGGTCCGTGTTAGTGAACTAGTTAAATTAAATAATGATTGTTTAAACAATTATTCACAAAGACACGTATTGATTTACAAAAGTTGGCGGGGGCCGAGCAACAAGTTGTGCTCCAACACAGCTTGTGAATGGTCCACCAGTCATCCGTTAAGTCAACTGCTTGGTTGGGACCCACACCAAACTCAAATTCCGACAAAGTTAGGTACCAAAGGAAAAGGTGTGCCATTTTATAGGCACCAAACTCAAAATACCTCTTATGTAAATATTGTCAACTTATATAACTCTCTTTGTCCCCCCAAGGTTTTGTGTAATCTATTTTTCGACTATTTTTCTCATAAATTCATACGAAGTGGGAATGACCTCATTCTTTTTATGTTACCTCTGACTTTCAGTTTCCCACAGTATACAGGAAAATATTTAGGATTTGGACGCTTAGAAATTGGTGTTTCAAACTTATTATCAATGTAAAGGATGACTTCCCTCTTTATTTTTGGAATCAAAGTACGTAGAAATGCAATTTGGATAACATGTAGATCCTTTAAATGTATTATTTTTTACCAAAATCATTTTTTAGAAAATTTTATAATAAAAATGAGTTTATCTAGTTTATAATTTGGTTTTAAAAAAAGGATTTCGACTTCTAAAAAAGTCACTGGACTTCCTTGAGTCAATGCATCCAAAATGCAAGCTTTTTTCGACTCTCAAGCCTCTAGACATGAAATTTGTGCAGGAAATATTTTTTCTGAAATTTTTTTATTAAAGGGGAGTCTTTCTATTTCGTGATTTGGTCTTGATCATAGAGTTCCGACATCTAACGAAGCCTGTGGACTTCCTTGAGTGATTTGTTTTTATGGTATTTTATTCAATTTATGCGATGATTATCTAGATTAAAGAAGATCCCATAATCGATGAGAAGTTATTAACGGTTGCAAACCTTATATCCTTCTTTACATGTTTTATTATAGGTAATGTATGACCTTTTTAAAAGATTAGAAGTTCATTATTAGAAGGGATATTTCGAGTTTGGTGCTTATAAAATAGTACACTTTCGCGTTTGGTGCCTAACTTTGTCAATATCTGAGTTTGGTGCCCAGTCAACGAATTGACGTTGATTGACCGTGTTGACCATCCAATTTAGAGTTAAAAATGTGAAATGTCTAATAAAATTCTAAACTCCGTTTTATTCACTAACTGCACCCTATCTTCTACATACTCAATGTTTGAGAAATGAGAGTTGTTGATTTTCATTCACGAGGTTTTAGGTCCCACTCTTAATACCATTGCCATCTTCTTTCATTGCTAATCTCAAGTCATACACTGAGCTACTGTTATTTTCTCATACGACCACATGTTTACACAAAATTAAATCCAAAGTATAAGCATAGGTCCCTTCATTGTTTACCGGTAAATCATCCAAAATCTATCTCTCATGTAAACACCAATAATTGTTTCCTTAAACCTTCAAACTAACCATTATTGTATTGAACAAATGAATCCATGTAAATGATCCTATCCATTTTTAAAATTAATCATTATTGTATTAATTAAATTTGTTTCCACTTTATGTAAATCCATAGTTATCATGGCAGTCAGATAAGTCATCTTTATTTCTCTGGAACGCTCGTAACGTGTTTGGAAAAGGATCTAGAGAGATTTCCCTACCGTGGTCCGTGTTAGTGTCCTAGTTAAATTAAATAATGATTGTTTAAACAATTATTCACAAAGACACGTATTTATTTACAAAAGTTGGCGGGGGGCCGAGCAACAAGTTGTGCTCCAACACATCTTGTGAACGGTCCACCAGTCATCCGTTAAGTCAACTGCTTGGTTGGGACCCACACCAAACTCAAATTCCGACAAAGTTAGGTACCAAAGGAAAAGGTGTGCCATTTTATAGGCACCAAACTCAAAATACTCCTTATTATAAATATTGTCTACTTATATAACTCTCTTTGTCCCCCAAGGGTTTGTGTAATCTCTTTTTCGACTATTTTGCTCATAACTTCTTCATACGAAGTGGGAATGACCTCATTCTTTTTCTGTTACCTCTGTCTTTCAGTTCCCCATAATATACAGGAAAAATTTTAGGATTTGGACGCTTATCAATTGGTGTTTCATTCTTATTTTCAATGTAAAGGATGACTTCCCTCTTTATTTTTGGAATCAACATACGTAGAAATGCAATTTGGATATCATGTAAAGCCTTTCAATATATTATTTTTTACCACCATCATTTTTTAGAAATTTTTATAATATAAATGAGTTTATCTATTTTATAGTTTGGTTTTAAAAAAAGGATTTCGACTTCTAACGAAGTCACTGGACTTCCTTGAGTCAATGCATCCAAAATGAAAGCTTTTTTCGACTCTCAAGCCTCTAGACATGTAATTTGTGCACGAAATATTTTTTTCTGAAAATTTTCTATTAAAGGGGAGTCTTTCTGTTTCATGATTTGGTCTTGATCATAGAGTTCTGACATCTAACGAAGCCTGCGAACTTCCTTGAGTCATTTGTGTTTATGGTATTTTATTCAAATTTTGCGATGTTTATCTAGCTTAAAGAAGATCCCATAATCGTTGAGAAGTTATTAACGGTTGCAAACCTTATATCCTTCTTTCCATGTGTTTATTATAGGTAATGTATGACCTTTTTAAAAGATTATAAGTTCATTATTAGAAGGGATATTTCGAGTTTGGTGCCTGTAAAATGGTACACTTTCGCGTTTGGTGCCTAACTTTGTCAATATCTGAGTTTGGTGCCCAGTCAACGAATTGGTGTTGATTGACCGTGTTGACCATCAAATTTAGAGTTAAAAATGTGAAATGTCTAATAAAATTCTAAACTCCATTTTATTCTCTAACTGCACCCTATCTTCTACATACTCCATGTTTGAGAAATGAGAGTTGTTGATTTTCATTCACGAGGTTTTAAGTCCCACTCTTAATATCATTGCCATCTTCTTTCATTGCTAATCTCAAATCATACACTGAGCTAATGTTATTTTCTCATATGACCACCTGTTTACACAAAATTAAATCCAAAGTATAAGCATAGCTCCCTTCGTTGTTTACCGATAAATCATCCAAAATCTATCTCTCATGTAAACCCCAATAATCGTTTCCTTAAACCTTCAAACTAACCATTGAACAAATGAATCCATGTAAATGACCATATTCATTTTTCAAATTAATCATTATTGTATTAATTAAATTTGTTTCCATTTTATGTAAATCCATAGTTATCATAGCAGTCATATAAGTCAGCCTTATTTCTCTGGATTGCTCCTAACGTGTTTGGAAAAGGATATAGAGAGATTTCCATACCGTGGTCCGTGTTAGTGAACTAGTTAAATTAAATAATGATTGTATATACAATTATTCACAAGGAGACGTATTTATTTATAAAATTTGGCGGGGGAGCGAGCAACAAGTTGTGCTCCAACACAGCTTGTGAACGGTCCACCAGTCATCTGTTAAGTCAACTGCTTGGTTGGGACCCACACCAAACTCAAATTCCGACAAAGTTAGGTACCAAAGGAAAAGGTGTGCCATTTTACAGGCACCAAACTCAAAATACCCCTTATTATAAATATTGTCTACTTATATAACTCTCTTTGTCCCCCAAGGGTTTGTGTAATCTCTTTTTAGACTATTTTTCTCATAACTTCTTCATACGAAGTGGGAATGACCTCATTATTTTTCTGTTACCTCTGTCTTTCAGTTCCCCAAAGTATACAGGAAAACTTTTAGGATTTGGACGCTTAGTAATTGGTGTTTCATTCTTATTTTCACTGTAAAGGATGACTTCCCTCTTTATTTTTGGAATCAACACACGTAGAAATGCAATTTAGATAACATGTAGAGCCTTTAAATATATTATTTTTGACCACAATCATTTTTTAGAAAATTTTATAATAAAAATGAGTTTATCTAGTTTATAGTTTGGTTTTAAAAAAAGGATTTCGACTTCTAACAAAGTCACTGGACTTCCTTGAGTCAATGCATCCAAAATGCAAGCTTTTTTCGAATCTCAAACCTCTAGACATTTAATTAGTGCAGGAAATATTTTTTCTGAAAATTTTCTATTAAAGGGGAGTCTTTCTGTTTAATGATTTGTTCTTGATCATAGAGTTCCGACATTTAACGAAGCCTGCGGACTTCCTTGAGTCATTTGTGTTTATGGTATTTTATTCAAATTTTGCGATGATTATCTAGCTTAAAGAAGATCCCATAATCGTTGAGAATTTATTAACGGTTGCAAACCTTATTTCCTTATTTCAATGTTTTATTATAGGTAATGTATGACCTTTTTAAAAGATTAGAAGTTCATTATTAGAAGGGATATTTCGAGTTTGGTGCATATAAAATGGTACACTTTCGCGTTTGGTACCTAACTTTGTCAATATCTGAGTTTGGTGCCCAGTCAACGAATTGGCGTTGATTGACCGTGTTGACCATCCAATTTAGAGTTAAAAATGTGAAATGTCTAATAAAATTCTATCTCCGTTTTATTTACTAACTGCACCCTATCTTCTACATACTCCATGTTTGAGAAATGGGAGTTGTTGATTTTCATTCACGAGGTTTTAGGTCCCACTCTTAATACCATTGCCATCTT